>NC_061509.1:238311256-238339261 GCF_022539505.1 Lolium rigidum | reverse complement strand
TTGCGATCCCCTATACTTGTGGGTTATCAATCGCGCGCTACTAAGGATGCGACGACCCGATCCTTGCTCACTTGCCACCGTATCCAGATCAAGATACGGCGCGCCACCTAGGGGGTGATGGCCCGGCCCTTGCACATTTGAAACCACACCCGTGTTCCGATATGGCGCGTTGCTAAGAGGGTTACGCCTCAACGAAAATCTTTTATGTTTCATCTCTGGTTGGGTTTTTTACGTTGGCTCGCCAAGCCTATCACAACCCTCCCCCTTTACCCGGGCTTGGGACCGGCTATGTTGGGACAACATAGGCGGAGTTGTGCATTGACTTTACTAACCTCAAAAAATACTATCCAAAGGATCACTTTCCAGACCAAATAGTCGATTCCACTACACACTGTGAGTGCCTATGTTTCCTTAATGCCTATTCAGGCTATATTCAGATAAGAATGATGGTGGAGGATGAAGTGAAGACTGCCTTCGTCACCCCTTATGGCATCCAATGTACACAACGATGCCCTTCGGACTTAAGAACGCGGGAGCCACTTATCAGAAAATGATGGAAACATGCCTGAAAGAATCACAGTTTCTCCATCAGAGGCCTGAATCTGGGTAAAACCTCGTTTGTCCCCTTTCCATTGTGCTTTTACACCGCTGAAATCACCATCACGCTTCTTCTCCAAAACCCAAGTCCATCTAGTATGGGCATTTCCGTGGTTACCCCACGTCACTTTGCACATCAACTGAACTTCAAAAATGACAGAAGAATATATAATCACACTGGTACTTCTATTGAGAACGTGTTAGTGAATAAAATGGAGTGAGATTTACCATTTCTTCTCCTCTCCTCATAGGATCTTTGAACACTCTTTATTAGCACACACAAACAAAAAAACAAAAAACTAACACAATAAGTTTTTTTCTATTTCACATGGGTTGCCTCCCATGAAGCGCTTCTAGTTAAGGTCAAGTAGCTTCACCCAGATGGTGATCATATTTGTTTTGGAAGTGGAACACCCACTCCAAACTAATTAGATTTCAAGGTTATGATCAAATCTTCTAGAGTTTTATCCTTTGTATTTCTAGGGAAGTTAACATCAAATGGTTTTCTAGAGGGTAATCCTATTCTCGTACATTCCCTTCATGCAAAGTAATCAAGGCTTTGATTGTTCTAAAAAATGGCCTACTAAGAATTATAGGCGCTCTAGGATGTTCATGCATATCAACAATTACAAGATCAACAAGTGTGGGACATCCTTTAATGTTTATAATAATATTTTTTTTGAATTCTCACAACTTGTTTATAAGTAGAATGAGCTAGATGGATTTTTATTTTAGTAATCTCAAATGGCCCAAGATTTATCTTATGAAATAATCTTTTAGAAATTGTTGAAACACTCGCACCAAGATCACAAAGTGCAGCTATCTCATTAACTCTTATATCTATCTTAATACTGGGCTTCAAATATATCATCAAGTTTAATTGGAAGTTTCACAGCTAATTTTCTGTAATACATTTCAAATTCATGTACCTTTATGGCCACTTCATTTATGGATTGTTGGTATATGGCCTCATTACCTTCTTCAATATCAGGATTCTTCACAGGATCATCTTAGTGAAATCTTCAACAGTGTAATCTGGAGGTGGAGCATTGCTATTATCTAGATCTTTAGGTGATTCATCTTTATTTTCAACCTTCATCATCTTGAGGTCTTCAACCTAGGGCTTTCCTGCAAACCTCTCAAGTATTAGTTTTTGCATCTCAGCTATTTTCCCCGATTGTGCCTCCATAGTCTTTGTTCTCTCCTGTAGATCATGCACATCATTTCTAATAGTAAAAGATTAACTAGACAGGTTACGGATAATTGTATCATGGTTCTTCATGATTTGGATAACGATATTATTTTGTTCTTCGAGATTTTATAAAATATTTGAAAGAATTGTCAAGTTGGTGATTACTATAGTTTCCTCCATTACTATTACTAAAATTATTGTTGTTTGGAGCATCCATAGGATTAGAATATAGCTTTTGAAAGTTCAAGCCATAATTTTAAATTTTCCATGCATGGTTATAAGGGTTACGAGCAATAAAATCCACTTCTTCAACAATAGTATTGGTGATAGCATTTACTTAGGTATCTTCCTTACCCTTGATAATATATAATAGCTCATCTACCTTTGTAGTAAATTATTCATTCTTCTCCTCGGTGATTGAGTTCACCTTACTTGAGGATGATATTTCTACATACCATTAGGAATGGTTGCTCTGCATATCATTAAGAAGTTGTTTGGCCACATCTATCGGCTTGCTCATTAATGTGCCTCCTGTTGAAGTGTCAAGCATAGACTTAGACATTGTATTAGGACCATTATAAAATAAATGGAGGATTAACCATTACTTCCATCCCATGGTTGGGACAACTCATTACGGATTCCTTCATCATCTCTCACGCAAGCGCTAGTGGTTCATGATCTTCCTGCCTAAAGCCTGTAATTAATGTTAGATCTAAGTCAAAAACCTTGGTCATAAAAATGTTAGTGCATTCCTTTCATGAAGTAATACTGCCCTAAGACAAAGCTAAAAGCCAATCTTTTGCTTTTCCTCTAAGTGAAAGAAAATAAATGCAACTTGACCGCATTAGGGTCAACATCCTTTATGCACAACATATCGCATATCTCAGAAAATGTACTTAAGTGCAAACCTGAATCCTCAGCAGCCGAGACTTCAAATTGGTTCTGTTGAACCAAACACAAAACTTTAGGCTTAATTTCATAATTTTCCGCCGTTACAACATGCTAAATAATAGGTGCACACATAAAATTATTCTTAGGGGTATCATATTCCGCAAGCTTCATTTGTGCCATATTGCCAATTTGTTTTGGTGTTTTTGAATAAGAAAAGTAACAAGACAAGTTACCAATTTTTATATGGTTTTTGAATCGATGGTAAACTAATAACAATATATAAACTAGAACAAAAATAAAATAAACTAACAAGGCCTCTAATAACCTTACTAGGATAGCGAATTGCTTCCCCGACAACGGCGCCAGAAAAAACGTTGATACCTTCAATCCAGATTACGGATGAAGTATAGTAGCTTTTCCCCCAGGAGACTTAGGTTTATCGAACCTTGGAAAACACTTATTGATGGTTCAAAAACGTCTACAAGACTTGCTAGTTTGTTTTACCTTATGTTTACCGGACCTTTCCAGTTTACTCTGTATCTTGGGTTGTGTCAATGGATGGAGATATGCCAGGGTTGAGGTTTCACCCATAGCTATACATATATGAGATAAAGATAAAGTTAAGCACATTCATGTGTAAACGACCTAACACAGATAGGATTTTTAGGTAGCACATCCGTAAATACTATAGCCCATGCAAGCCTGCACATGCATAACATATAGTCTCCTGGTCCAACCATTATATCATGAACTACCGGGCTATGACCGATTATTAAGTGAAATACATACAAGATCTATAATGTTGTTGTTGTTCCCAAATGGATCACTAAACAACTACTATACTCCCCTTGTGGTCACTGGGTTCACACGTAGGCACCGGTTACCACACATCTCACCTCGAACCTTGATCAATACTCAGGGTCTTGGGAACCTGACATTTCCTTAGATTGAGGGAAGAGACAATGATACAAATAGAAATCTGCTATGAAATCACCACACAATATTTCCATGTAATTAGATGCTCATAATTGCTGCGAGGCTACTCCTCAACCCGCATCTCGTGAGGACTACTCACTAATAATAATAAGATCAAGGATAGAAAACATTCTAGAATTACTTAGATCAATACCAAATATCCTTACAAGGTCGCCAATCGTGAGGAGATCTCAAATACAAGTTATGGATATGGCTATGAGATGGGATGGAGATGATGAACTATGGTGGTGGTGAAGTGGTGGATCTTCATCGGGTGGTTTATAATGCAGTCTGAGAAATGGTGGCCGTCCTATGATAACTGGGAGTCTCGAAATATATAGGTATTTTCACAAAAGTTGCTCCGTTTGACCTAGCGCATGCGCTATCGGGTGGTACGGGCGCGCGGTATGAGCAAGCCCCGCCCGTACTAGCGTTGTTAACACTTCTGGGATTCCCTATTCAACCCCTAGTTGAGTTGGGAATATTGGTAACGCATGATTCTTCCTTACTTGCACCAGATTTCGCAATAAAATGTGATCTCCAGCATCACAAAATTTAAAACAAGGATTTACACATCAATTTCAGTTTCATTATGTCTAAGCCGGTGGTGATGTCAGCCTGATATAATTTGGATTATTTTCAAACCTATCAGAATCTCAATCCAGATGAATTAAATAATTTAGAGTATCAACTTCGACATAAGTCCACCTCAAACCGGAAACACCAACCGGAGCTCGAGCACAATGAAGTCTACATTTTGAACATCAAAATCTTCTCTATTCTTTGCATTTCGAAAAATCCTTATAATTATTCTTGCACATATAGGTCTGTATGTGTATATTATTTTTATAGAATAATGTTCTCATATATGAAAAACACACAAATTTAAAATGTGGAGACAATATTAAAAAATAATAATGCTTACTTAGAGCAACAACTTTTTGCGAATTTTCTGTAGCCTAAAATATAAGGTATTCTTCAACAAATTTACATCTTAATGAATATGTAAATAAATTCAGGTTTTTCTCGAAATTTGGAATACCGACTTATGTTTTTCGAAAATACCGGGTTCCTTAGATCCTAGGGTCCACATAAAATAAATAAAATAATACAATATCTCAAAGATACTAAGGCTATATGTTTATTCCTGCTTGCTTATTGTCATGCAGATTTCATCTGCGTTGCCCTGAACCCCATGAAGTGCAACTTGCTAGTAATATATCCTTGTTAGATCTGAAACTGCATTTGTCGTGGCTGTTAAGGAAAGGGAGCAAACTAGACCTGATATTTTTGTATATGACAAAGCACTTTGCATGAAACAGATTAAAGGAGGAGCAAAAGGCAAAAGGAGGATCGATGGGCCGGAGAAGGAAACGAGGAAGAAAACGATGCATACTTAGGTAGGACGCGGAAAGCTGTTTCGAACTTTTTTGTTAGGAAGATGTTTTCAATCTCAATTAGTTTTTTCATTCTTCCCATTACGTGCGCACTAGCAAGAGCCCGATGGCGACCCAGAAAATCTGAGCTCTCGGTGCCAAGTGCGCAGATAAAACGTCTTTCCATCTCAAATACTCATGGCATGCATCTCAACCTATAAAAAGTGCTCAGTCAATGATATCTCTTCAACCATTTATGGACGAACTTGACCTACCTATCTACATCTTTCCGATCCATGAACACACAAAAAAAAAATGAAACCACTGTGCTGTGTTGTTTGCAAGTACACACAGCTGCACAACAAAGTAAGAGATATATATATTACTGTATTAGCAGCAGACTGTTAGTTCGTTTGTTATTCCTGGTTGCAGTCTCCACTAACGCCATCGGTTTTTTAGATGTAGCAAGCGTAAAAGACAGATCAGATTTTGTCCAATCAAAAGCTAGTAAGTGCTCAACCGGCCAACCAAATTGGGTGTTGCAGAATCGTTTAAGTTGACTCCCTTCTTTTCAAGTTGTTTTATTCCAAAGTCAAAACTGTTCGGCAACAAGTACACAGAACAATGAAACAAGAATCGACAGTTTCTAACATGCGAAATAGGAAGCAGAGCAGTCGAGCATAATCGATACCAGAAAATCTCGCAATTATTCAGTCCACCCAATTTCATAATCGTGCAAAACAAAGGAGAAGTGAATTCTCGATAGAATAAGGGAGATGAGAAAAATACAACTATTTTCAGTTGAACTCGACAGAAACTTGTCCTGGAATGGCCTCTGCTTTTGTCCTGTAGGTAGAAACAGCGAAGCGAGCTACCAATTGTGACCAAATTCATCGCAAAAAAAAAAAACTACTCCCCCGCTCGATACCTTTTAGGGTTTTAGGTTTAAATTTATACTAAAACCTAACAATCATTATGGATCGGATGGAGTATTTTGTGAAATTGTGCCTTGTGCAACTGTACATCTGGCGGCTCTCTCATTCACTTGGAACAAATGCACAAAATATGTTTACTTTGGTTAAGTGTTCTGTACTTCTCACCTTTTCCATAATCTTCGCATAGTAGGTGAACAACGTACAAATGACATCAGATATCGGGCTTAAGACTCGGCAAACACAGTTTTAATACAAGTTTTACCAGTTTTAATTATAAACTGATCCATTTTATATATGTCAACATTTAGGTATGAGCAATGGACAAGTTGGGATGCAACAAGGGAACTTTGACAGAGCACGAAAAGAGTAGTGAGATGCACACTAGGCTAACTCATACTAAAAAAAAAAATGAAACTGTGTCTAGGAGGAACTAGACACTTTTTTGATATAGTAGAAGCGGGACTTGGCGTGACAATCCCGAAATTCGTTCCTGACAGGAATCGAACTCCGGTCGTTGGGGTGCGCCACTGCGACCCCAACCACTGGGCTAAGCCCACGTCGTCACTAGGCTAACTCATACGCGGGTAACCAAAAACGTCTCGAGTGTCTCCAAAAGTCCCGTCTGCTGCTTAAACAAGCAAATCTCAAGAACAAAGCTGAACTAACAGAAAATTATTTAGCAGCCTTTACAAGTAGATCACAACTTACAATTCGGTTACCATTCTAATGGTAAATTAAAATATATCTCAAGAAAAGTTTGGTGGAACAAGAGAGAGCGGCACCCTCTTCTGTTGCCTAGTTCCGCCAATTAAATTGCCTGATTATATCGTGGGAAATAAGATGACAATTTACCATTTTATAAGGAGCAAACCGACCAAAATCGAATATAACCACCCTTGTCAGTCGTCATTGAGCACGATAACCTCAAGGGCACACATGGCTGTCCTGGCTACAGACACCATTGCACATACATAGAAACCCCACAGCAAATAAGATCGTCGTCAAGGTTGCCCACAGTTATCATCATCACCACTCCACAAGTTCGAAAGTCGGAGTTCGATGCAGAATAAGGCTAACAATGAAGTTCTTATAGCAATTGGTCTGATGTCCCGTTAGTCCATGCCAAGCAGTCGGCCGCACACATGGAAGACTGGTAGCTTGATTTTGAATTTTTTTTTTCGAAATGGAGGATGCCCCGGCCTCTGCATCGGTTGATGCACACAACCTTTTATTAAAAAGCGAAATATTCAAAGTTTATGAAACACTGTCGCTAATGAAGACCTTCAAAACCGTACATCCTATCGCAAGTCATTACCACCATTCGGACGACGTCCCAACAGCTTCTATTTCCCACTACATAGAAGCCCAACACGAAGAATTGTCGGATCCCGCTGGAAAGCTCAATATAGATCGAAAATGGCTCCATTTATTTTATTATTATTTAGGAAATGGAGATTTAGATATAAAAAATTGGCTCCATTTCCTTCCCAAAATTTCCAGAAAAATTCACACAAAAATTCTATGTTCAATATAGAACATAGGAAAACCATGTTCATCTCCAAATAAATATTGTAAAAATTTATTTGATGCAATAGGACTTTGTATAGGCACTTAAATAACTCCCAAAAGAAATGATTTAGGGCTTATAAAGTGCCCAAATTAGTTCCTATGAGTTCCAAATGATGCTCAAATCATGTGATGCATATTAATGTTACACTTAGAAAGCATGGAAACATCCCATATTATTTTTTCGCAAGTTGCAAATTTCCATAATCCCTAACTTTTTGTTGGTAGAAACCCATAGTGTACATGTACAAAAAATCTAAATTTATTTTCAAACATTTCACAATGGATTTGAAGTCTCGGACACCGTTCTTCTACACCTTCATTAGCGAGACATTACAGTTCATGCCAATGTTATAACCTACTAGCTACTAGCTCGGATATATTTTTACATTTTCTTGTACATGTTGTTGCGGTCAGAAACCCATCGGCGGGCAGCGACGAGCAACACCGTAGAGCCGGGAAACTCCCAGGACTGCGGCTGGCCCTGGTCCCTCCGAGCGATGGCCCGCAAAGCTTTCGACACGCACGTCCGATGCTGATGCAAGGGCGTGCCACCTGACCTATACCTGGTCAGGAAGGTGTTGGATGATGCCTCGCTTAGTTTCCTGCATGGCATACACGTAAACGTTAAATACGAGCCTCTCAGGTTATCCTGTGAATCGGCTCAAGGAGCCGATCCACCCATGATGCGTACGAGGTGTACGATCAGATGGTGGTCCTGCTTGATCAAGATAAAGCTAAAACGACCTACTACGATTTGGGGTTTTCACCGCACAATCGGAACATCCTACTCGTGATTGAGCCTGGCGGCCACGCACGGTGATCGTAAACCGACCCTAGACAAGGCCTAAAAACCAACACGAAGCTGATCCTCGAAACATCCTGTCTAGGGCTAGCAAACTACACCCTACGCGCCCTCTGGATCCTTCAACCCGTTTGTAAGGCCTAACAATGCAGATATTAAACTAATCCTTGAAGAACAAGGAGCAATCATAACGGATCGGATCTACTAGACAAGGATCAAGCGGGGTGCCGCCCTTACACCCAAGATAGGTGTAAGGGCGGCTAGATGCCTAAGGGTTGCACGACGATAGCATATGATATGATGAACAATGCTAACCCTAAAACATCTATGATAACTACGTTGCTCGCCATAAAAAAGGCTTCGGTACGAGCAACGCATGAACGACGAATAAACGTGTGCTGCCTAGATCGCAAGATGCGATCTAGGCAGCATGGTGCTTACCGGAAGAAACCCTCGAGACGGGGAGTTGGCGATGCGCCTAGATTGGTTTGTGGTGAACGTGATTGTTGTTTATTTCATAAACCCTAGATACATATTTATAGTCCGGGGGACTTTCTAATTCAGGCGTGCACCTAACCGTGCACGGGTTAAACTCTAACTTCTAAACGACACGTATCCTACTATGTTACAGATACATGGGCAAACTAGCCCAAATTTGGTATATAAGGCCGATTCATGTATTTCTTCCATGTATATTCTTCAAGCCCATCTCCAATCGCGGCCCACCTCTGATCCGGTCAAATTCTGGTGATAACACATGCCCCCCTGGTTTTGGAAATGACATTTTCAAAATCATTATGCTTTCGCTTCGTCGGGTCATGTCGTGGCAGAGCAGAACTGCCGCAGAATCTTTCATCATGTCGCCTCGCCTCCTTGGCTTCTCTGCATGAATTGATAGTTCCGGCATCACGTCCTCGAAAACCGTCGCGGCATTAAATCTCCACTATATCTCCTTTTATTTAACCGCATTGAGTAATTCGCTTCTTCGTCCTCTCCCTCAGCATCAGACACCGAAAAAACCCTTTCCCACCATGGATTCATCCTCCTCCTCCGCTGCATCGGCCATCTCCTTCCAATCCTCTTCCTCAAGCGAGCCGACGCAAAAGCACAACCAACATGAAGAGCCGGAGTGGGACTTTGGCTTCGTGCCCGACGGCCCACCTGAAGCCCTCGTCGGGTCAGATGGGGATTCGCCCCTGCCCGATGAAGAAGAGGAGGATGGAGAAGACGAAACCTCCTCCGACGAGGAAGAAGAGGAGGGCGACACTTCCTCTGATGAGCCGCCGGCGAAGCGCTTCGGCGGCTGGGCCTGGTCCGATGACGACGAGGATGAAGATGACGAGGAAGAATCCCCATCGAGGGCTACGGTAGTAGCGACGAGGAACTTGCCAGCAGCAGCACCGGCGGCGGCTACAATGGCGATGATGAGGACAGCGACAGCCCCTAGAGCAGGGGCCAATTAGCGTAGGACTAGTAGTAGCAGTGCATTAGGCATCGGATGATCTTTTTGAGAGCCATCGGCTCTTTCTTGTAAAGCCGTCCCTTTGAATCAATAAGAATTGTTCCTCCAATTTGTCTCTCAATTTATCTAATCTCAAGTCCTCCATTTTCCGCACCAATACCGACAGCAACGTGTCGGATTTCTCGCCTCAGACGCCCATGAAGCCAGATTCAGATACCAATTTAGACCGTCAGTCAAGCACTTCTCAAATTCAGACTGTAATCTGATATCTGACCATAATACTTTGCAAGCCGATGATACTCTACCGAATCAGCTGCCCCCCGAGCCTCAGTTAAGGCGAGAATGGCGGTGAGGAGATACCGTTCAGACAAACGGACCCAAACTTGAGCGAATCCGAGCAAACTTGCACCATCGATCACCTTTTCTTCCGTTGAAAGCCGATATCGAAGGCGAAGCATCAATCAGCTTAACCGACAAAGGGTTGTAAGTCCTTGAAGAGAAAGTTCTGGCACCAAATCGGCTCATTGTCGCTGAGGAAGCTCTCACTGTTTACTCCCTCCAGGAATCAGAAGGCGACCCGCGTCTTCCAGGAACACGCAGCGGGTAGATCCTGTGTAATTGTGCTAGAGTCGATGGCTATGCATCGGCTTTGTTCCTTAGTTCTAAAGTCGATGAATTTTTTTTTACGGGCCGATTTTTTCTATCGGCCCCCAATGTTTCACTGCATATGTGTATCGCACATGTTCATCTGATTAGGTGCCCCCCGAGCCGATTCTGCCAGGTATCTGCTGAAATCGGCTCTGTGGTTATCCAAAGCACTAAATGTGAACGTTGGCTTGGTTAGGACCAGCGTGGACTTCTTCCAGCTCATCAGCCGACGTACACCCATTGCCCATTAGATCGACGTTGAACCCAGGCAGAATGAATGGTGAGGATAATTTTGGCCGATTGCTGGAATCGGCCTCCATGTTGCTTGGTCGATGAAGGTTTTGCAATGTTCCTCCATAGATCCTTGGGGCCGATCACATGGATCGGCATCGCCACGTTTATCCATAGATGTTGCTCTTGTTACACGGTCAGGCCGGTGGATAAAACCAGCCTAACCCCGTCCTTTGTCACGTCGATGCGCTCGCAGTCGTCCAAATTGATGCCTGAGAGTGGCTCTTGGCCTGATGTCTCCCAAACATTCATGCCAGCCGTTGAAATCTCGGCTGAATCATCTCGCGTGGACGACTTCTACTTCATCTCCATCCCACTGTATTAGGCATTGATGCATCATGGATGGAATGCAACAGTTGGCGTGGATCCAATCTCTCCCTAGTAGGACAGCGTAAGTGCTCTTGCTGTCGACAATAAAGAACGTCGTAGGGACGGTTTTACTTCCTACGGTCAGATCCACGTTCAGAACACCTTGTGCGTCAGATGCTTGGCCGTTGAAATCGCTCGCAGTCACATTGGTCTTGATCGGATCCGAGCTAGAGCGTCCCAACCTACATAGCATGGAGTATGGCATAATGTTGACTCGCCGCTCCGGTGTCCACCGAGCATCTTGTTGACGAGGCTGCCCATTGATGTAGCCTCGCAAGTACGGGGCCTTCGGATGCTCGTAGCTTCTTTCTCGTGGCTTCTCAAAGATGACCGGCCGTGGGCCGCGATCAAGTTGTGCCACGGGTGCTTCGTCTACTCCTGGAGCACTAAACTCCGTTGGAAGGATGAACACCATGTTTGTGCCGGCCGATGTCTCATCATCGGCTCTCTTTTGTCCGGGCGCCACTCTTTCCTTTGTGGCCGACCTTCTTCGTCCAGGGTTCGCTGAATTTTAGCGGCCAGATCAGGCCGCGCCTTCCTCAACGTGTGCAGGTATAACCTTTCGGCTTCCTCCAACCCACGTAGACGCTGAACCCTTCGCTTTTGGGAATGGCTGAGCCCATCAGGGCACCACCTTGGGCGATGATACTTGTCTTCTTCTTCATCATCGTCCTCTAGTTCCTCGAGATCTTCTACCCGAGCGGACTCAGCGTTCTTGTTCCGAGGCGGGAGAGGCCCTAGACGTTTGAACACGGACACGTTAGCTGCATCCTTCTTCTTTTGTTTACATTCTGGGTAGTTGCCGATTGTAGGCAATCGGCTCATTCCTGAATCCCAGCAGTGTCCGAAGAAGGGGCAGTCCCCAGTGCCTATCCACGTCGTCTTGCTCTCTCGACTTTCCCTTGGCGTGGCGCTCATATCTCTCCTCGTCGCGATCATGCCGACGGTGCCTCCTGGCGTCCCTAGCCAGACGATCTCTTTCATCATCGTCGTTGTATCGCCGACGTTGGTCATATTGACCCACATACTTGTTGAGGAGGTGATCAGAGAGAGGTCGCTGATATCTTACGTTCCTCACTTCTCCCTCTCGTGATGTAGCGCTTGCCATCGTGACGGAGCCGATCGCGTGGAGCGGCTTCCTCTCGTGTCCTTGCTATGAGAGCAGCTGCCCTCATCTCCGTCCTTACCAGAGTGGTGCCCAAGTCCTACCATGTTGATATTGCACGAGAAATCTGGCTGGCACCCTCCATGGTAAGTGCACTCCACCATGTTAACGGCGGGGAAGGGGTGTGTGTCGACCTTCATGGCGTACGCGGCTGAAAATTAGCCGCCCTTGTTCTATCGCCATTTGGACCTGCCGACGCCACACCCCGCAGTCGTTGGTGGCGTGGGTGAACGTGTTATGCCATTTGCGGTATGGCTTTCCGTTCAGCTCTCCGCACCGTGGGGATCTTGTGGCCTTCGGGTAACTTTAGCCGCTTCTCCTTGAGTAAGAGGTCGAAAATCTGCTCAGCTTTGGTCACGTCGAAGTCAAACCCTTTTGGAGGACCTTGTGGCTTAACCCATTTACGGGACACGGGGCTTGCCCCCGAGTCCATTCAGCCACTGCTACCTCTTGATCTCCCGCAAGCACCTTCATCTTCATCCGCCTCAACCAGGACCACCGCACGCTTGAATTTATCCCGGTAAACATCCGGGTGGCGCTCGTTCATATGCCGGCGGCCTTCGCATCATGTGCGCCGGTGAAGGGTAGTCTCGCTTGGGAGGCCACGTCCTTGATCGATGATGAGAGACCCACCACCGCCAACTCGACTCGCTTCTTTTTCACTCACATGAACCGAATAGCATCGGTTCCTAACGGTCCCGAAGCGCTGGGACGTATTCGCCACCTGTTTCCCCGCGCTTCGTCGTACTTGTGCTAGATCGGCAATGCCAGCCTCGGAAGCTTCACGAGTGATACCGCACGTGGAACCGTTATTCCAACTGCTTCCAAGTCCGGATTGAGTTTGGTGGCAGCGATGTGTACCACCCGAAAGCCGATCCTGTGAGGGACCGTGCGAAGAACCTCACACGCAGCTCGTCCGATCGCCGAGATCGTGCCAAGCTGTGCCAAATATCGGCTCACATGCTCGATGGAGCTGGAACCATCCGATCCATTAAACTTGGTGAAATCGGGGAGCCGATATTTGGGTGGTAGCGGGATCAACTCGTACTCATTGGGGTACGGCTTGGAATAGCCGATTGTCCTCCTTTTCGGCATCATGCCGAACCGGTCCTTCAGGATTGTACTGATTTGATCCGCGGTGATGGTACACGGCGTCGAACTCCGAAGATTCGCCGGGGTGGCATACTTAGCCGGCCATGCTTGCTTTTCCAGCTACGAGCCAACTGGCAGGAGCTGAGCTCCGGAGGTTTGTCGGAGTGGCATACTTAGCTAGCCACGTACGCTTCTCGAGATCCGTTCCCGACGTTCCTCCTGCTTGTTCCGAAGTCCCGCTCGCTGCAGCCTGGTTCGAGAGTGCCCGACTTGCTGCGAGCCTCGGCACGTATGCGCACGTGTATCCGTGCGGGATCTCCTTGGGCGCCTCATGCAAGAATTGGTAGTCACTAGGGTCACCACCGATCTTGTAGACGACGTATGCCGATGAACTCGGCACTTCGGTGCTGCCAACGCGAACGGCAGCGGTGGACGGGACTGGAGTGGCATCTCCCCTTGGTAAGTCCCCGCAGCTGGTCCCGACGGAGAGTACCGATGGCTCATGATTTCCTGGATCACGCGCGAGCGACACGCTCCAAAGTGTTCACCGGGCTCTCGGAATGGCGGTGCAGCGAATGAGCCACCATAAAGTTGATCTCCTGACGCAGCGACCTGGTGCGTTTTTCGACGGGGTGGACAGGTCCACTCCATCGAGCGCGCCTTCGGTGAGAACCCTTTCCACCTGATGCCATGTGAGCGGGTTCTGTGAAAAGAGCCGATGAGGTCGGCTTCGAGGACTGCTTTGATCTCGTCATGCTTCTTCTTGAGCTCCTCAGTCAGATCCTCATACTTGACGGGAGTGCCTTCCGCCATCTCAGATGTAGATGGCGATGCGGTTGATGTCGAAGATTGTCCCACCGGGCGTGCCACAATGTGCTGCGGTCAGAAACCCACCGGCGGGCAGCGACGGGCAACACCGTAGAGCCGGGAATCTCCCAGGACTGCGGCTGGCCCTGGTCCCTCCGAGCGACGGCCCGCAAAGCCTTCGACACACACGTCCGATGCTGATGCAAGGGCGTGCCACCTGACCTATACCTGGTCAGGAAGGTGTTGGATGATGCCTCGCTTAGTTTCCTGCATGGCATACACGTAAACGTTAAATACGAGCCTCGATCGGCTCTCGGGTTATCCTCGTGAATCGGCTCAAGGAGCCGATCCACCCATGATGCGTACGAGGTGTACGATCAGATGGTGGTCCTGCTTGATCAAGATAAAGCTAAAACAACCTACTACGATTTGGGGTTTTCACCGCACAATCGGAACATCCTACTCGTGATTAAGCCTGGCGGCCACGCACGGTGATCGTAAACCGACCCTAGACAAGGCCTAAAAACTAACACGAAGCTGATCCTCGGAACATCCTGTCTAGGGCTAGCAAACTACACCCTACGCGCCACTGGATCCTTCAACCCGTTTGTAAGGCCTAACAATGCAGATATTAAACTAATCCTTGAAGAACAAGGAGCAATCATAACGGATCGGATCTACTAGACAAGGATCAAGCGGGGTGCCGCCCTTACACCCAAGATAGGTGTAAGGGCGGCTAGATGCCTAAGGGTTGCACGACGATAGCATATGATATGATGAACAATGCTAACCCTAAAACATCTAGGATAATTACGTTGCTCGCCATAAAAAAGGCTTCAGTACGAGCAACGCATGAACGACGAATAAACGTGTGCTGCCTAGATCGCAAGATGCGATCTAGGCAGCATGGTGCTTACCCGGAAGAAACCCTCGAGACGGGGGAGTTGGCGATGCGTCTAGATTGGTTTGTGGTGAACGTGATTGTTGTTTATTTCATAAACCCTAGATACATATTTATAGTCCGGGGGACTTTCTAATTCAGGCGTGCACCTAACCGTGCACGGGTTAAACTCTAACTTCTAAACGACACGTATCCTACTATGTTACAGATACACGGGCAAACTAGCCCAAATTTGGTATATAAGGCCGATTCATGTATTTCTTCCATGTATATTCTTCAAGCCCATCTCCAATCGCGGCCCACCTCTGATCCGGTCAAATTCTGGTGATAACACATGTGTACTTCATAGAAAAATTTCTACAAAGGAGAAGGGCTGGTCCTTTGATTTTGAGGGCTCTAGCGTTACCACACCAAAGGGCCCTTGATCATAGTAACGAAGCTTCTGTATAGATAGGGGGCAACCCCCCCCCCCCCCCCCACACACACACACACTTAATAAAATTCCTTAAATATATATTTATAAAAAAGTATCCTAAATTTAAAATTACTAAAAGTTGTAGCCTGATTGATGTTATTGGGTTCCACAACAATCTATGTCAAACTCGGTCACTTGGTTAGACACAAAAGGCTTTAAACCCGCTGCATTGACATAAGTGAGTCATAAATTTTGAAGTACTTCATTTTTTGAGTAAGAGGAGTCAGAATAGAGTTATGAGGGGCCATAACTTAAACCATCTCTTGACTGTTGGATCTCAAAATTTATATTGTATCAAACCAAAAGTGACTTCGGCACATGACTACCAGTGCTCCTGGTTTTTAACAAACATATTTCTAAGATTCAAAAAATTGAGCTAAAATGTGCACACACATAGAAATCTTCTGAATTTATTGTAAAAAATTCGGAAGAAAATATGTTGTATTAAGAACTATATAAAAAGAAAAATTTCTGACAAAATTATCATAATTTTTTTTTCTGTAGTTAAATATATATCATAATTTGTTTTTTTCTGTAGTTAAATATATATCATAATTTTTACCGAAACTTCGCACAATTATTTTGTGGAATAACTTTTATTATTTTCTGAAACATAAAAATGCAGTTTTCAAATATTTCAAAAACCGGGAGCACCAAATCTTGGTATGTATCAATACAAGTAAACAAACAATCTTTAGCCCAAGCCCTAGCTCCTAGGGGCAAAGGAATACGGCCCTGCAAAGGAGTCCCCGTTTCGACTTTTGGCCCAGACAAAGGCCCTCCAGCTTCACCATTGCCTGCTCATGGTAGAAAAGCAGAAGCAAAAACCCAGCGTGGACTGGTGCACGCGGCGTACCACGGCACGACGCAGCAATACCAGCTCCATCCGTCCATCCATCGCGCACACCGCATGGGAGGGGAGGCAGGCCCCACGTGCCCGCCCACTGCTCCAGCTATAAGTAGCCGCGCTTATCCCACTTCGCCTCCACCCACCTTAACCTCTCTGTCTCTCACACTAGCACGCACGCACGCACAAGGCTAGCTAGCTGCGACCTGTGCGCCGTCTCGCCGGAGCTTGGCGTTCGAACGGTACGTTGCACGAGCCGGTCATCCGGGTTTGCTTGTGCGCTCCGGTGACATGACGACGAGCCAGGACGTGGTCGTTTCGGAGATGGGCATTGGGGCGGGCGGGGCGGCCATGCCGGGCTCCGGCCCCACGGGCCTCTTCGCGTGCCGGAGCGCCGCCAGCGCAGCCGGAGCCATGTCGATGCGGCAGACGTACCTCGACCTTGCTGCCGCCGCCGCCGCGGCGCGCTCCGCGAGCTGCACCTGGGTCGAGGCCATGCGCGCCTCCTCGCCCACCCGCTCCCGCGCCGGCGCCGCCGCCTCCGACGTCGACGACCTCACGGCCTGGATGGTTAGTTCCTGCACTCGTGCTCCTCCCCTTGGTCTTGCCACCGCCGCATTACTGTGGCCCTCCATGCCGGTGTTCTAACTTCTAACCTTTTCTTTGGTCTGATGAGCAGAGGAAGCACCCGTCGGCGCTGGGCAAGTTCGAGCAGATCGCAGCCGCGTCCAAGGGGAAGAAGATCGTCATGTTCCTGGACTACGACGGCACCCTCTCGCCCATCGTCGCCAACCCCGACGCCGCCTACATGAGCGACGCGGTTAGTCACTCGCCGTCGCCGCCCGCAACACTCCACACTTCTCCATGGACGGCCTTCCCCGGCCTGAAAAAACCATACATATTTGCTGAACGATGTCGTCTCTCCTGTGCGCAGATGAGGGCTGCGGTGCGCGACGTGGCGAAGCACTTCCCGACGGCGATCGTCAGCGGGCGGTGCCGCGACAAGGTACATTCCCCCGTGCCACTACTTGTCTCTGCCGCGCGCGCGCGCGTCAGATACTTGCGCGTGCGTATACATTACATGGTGACTATTTTGGCTTATGTGTGTTCTTGCGGTGGTGCGTGCGTGTAGGTGTACAACTTCGTCGGCCTCTCCGAGCTCTACTACGCAGGCAGCCACGGCATGGACATCAAGGGACCGAGCTCCAATGTATGACCAGTGTTCTGCCCTCTTCTTCTCCATAATCTAGTAGCTCCTAGTGGCTAAGTAATCTTTTTTACTACTCTCGCTGACTAATCTGCTCCCGTGCCAATCTGCAGCCCGAGTCTGTCCTATGCCAACCTGCAAGCGAGTTCCTCCCCGTGATCGATGAGGTACTTCAATCAGTTTAACTTGTCCACTAGTGTTTAGTTATCTACTGCTAGCTAGCTGCTTGATTAGTCGATGCACACACAGTGAGGAGTCTAATATATGGCTGTGAATCACATTTTTGTCAGGTGTACAAACTGCTGGTGGAAAAGACCAAGTCCACACCTGGAGCCAATGTGGAGAACAACAAGTTCTGCCTGTCCGTCCATTTCAGATGTGTAGATGAAAAGGTAGGAAAGCCCTACTCTATCTCGGGCTCGGGATACCAGCCCACTTGGCCACTTAATTTAACAGACGTGCCGCATCATGTGCGGTTAATTTATCTATCTATCCATCTTCCTCGTCTGAACCACTCATCCCTCCCCTGAAACGCATGCAGAGATGGAACTTCCTGGCGGAGCAGGTCAAGGCCGTGATCAAGGACTACCCCATGCTGAAGCTCACGCAAGGGAGGAAGGTGAGTCTTGTTTATTCGTTTACTACACTGTTGTCTGTTGATAAACTCAGCATCAGTTGACATTTCCCTGTGAAGATCTTCATCAAAGATTGAAACTTTTTAATTTGCATAGGTCTTCGAGCTGAGGCCGAGCATCATGTGGGACAAGGGCAAGGCCCTGGAGTTCCTGCTGGAGTCGCTGGGGTTCGCCAACTCCAGCGACGTCCTGCCAGTGTACATCGGCGACGACCGCACGGATGAGGACGCCTTCAAGGTGCTGAGGGAGAGGGGCCAGGGCGTGGGGATCCTGGTGACTAAGTCCGCCAAGGAGACCAGCGCCTCCTACTCCCTCCAGGACCCCGGCGAGGTCATGGAGTTCCTGCTCCGGCTCGTCGAGTGGAGCCGAATCAGGTCGTCGTCGCCGGCCATGATCCGGCCGCGAGTGTAACGTGCTAGCCAGTAGAGATCGATCTAGGACGCGATGGACACCGGTCAATCGGTCGATCCCAAACATCGGTGTCCAATCCAATCATGCAAACATACCCCACCGTGCACCTACATTTTCTCTCTGATGATTTCTGTGGTGGTCACCGAGAGGACGACGCAGCTAGCTGGGGGAGCTCCAGCACGCACTGTGGGAGCTGCGGCAAGCAAGCGTGCGCGCACAGCTACTTCCCCGGCAATGCACTAGCACTACTACTACTAGTAGATCCACCACTACTGCTACCCTTGTTGTTTTTGGTCCCATCGGCTTGGAAGGCATATGCAAAGCTACATGCCACTCCTAGACCCTCACCGAGAAAGAAGCTTCTTGTTGGCTCTATTATTTCAGCCCCAGTGTATGTAACTAGTTAGCTAGGATCCACTCAGTTCGTCCTCCTGCTTGTTCAGTGCCTACCTATCCCTGTAAAATGCTGTAATGGAAATTAATATTGTCATCTATCATTTCGTACGATCTCTCCTGGACACCTGGTTCGATGCTATTCATTTCGTCATTTACCGCCTTTCATTTTGGCGATCCTCTCGTGGCTTTAAAGATACTCCCTCAGTTTCATAATTACCGTCCTAGTTTCAGTTTAACTTCGTTCCATAATACTGTTGTGGTTTTAGTTCAATAACAAGAAGAATATGAAGCTGAGGGAGCATTATACAGTGATACCATATCTGAGCACGAACCTTAAGAAAACAAAGGTTGCAGCCGTACAAAGACCTCTGCAGGAGGCATGTGAAGGCCCTGTTGCGTGATCTCCCTGCAAGATCACTTGCCTGTACTAATCGTGACAATTAGCTCCCGTTAATCTCGCAGGATATACTTTTACAATATGGCTGCTGATTCGTGGCAAGCATGCAGCTGTGATGAATGGCCACATTGCCAAGCTAGCAGGGGTGGCTTCTGTTTGTTTTCTCGGCCTGTATTGTACTGCGGGAGCAGCCTATATAGAGATGGTGATTTGTAATGTGTGCCAGATGATCCATCAGATCTACACCAACCTATACAAACTCACGCAGTGGATTCCATGATTCCGTGACCGGGACATGCATACAATAGGGCGGCCGGCCGGCTCATCCAGCCATGCCGATGCTGTGGTCCTATGTATGACCTAATAACTTACTAAGCTTGCTGCTCAGTGTGCATTGTCTACACGCCTGTGCATCTGTTTAATATTCAGGGTAAGTTCATGATATGATCAGACTGCCCGGTAAAGTATCCTGCCACGGAGCTGATTAAGCACGTCCTAATTAACAACCTCTGGAGCCTGTGGACTTGATTAGGCCGCAACTCCCATCTACATGACCCATCATTAGTAGCTCGATCAATGATTAATCAATCACCGGTAGATGCATTAAGTCAGTGATGAAGACTTCCTCTCTAGCTACCCTCTGTCCAGATGGTTCCTCACAATGATTCGATTCCATCGATGCATATTCTCATGTGGTCTCGCTAGCTCGCATGGTAGTACATTTCCAGAGCACTAGCTCATGTTCTAGTGCTGCAAAAGCCCAGCCCTACTTCTTAAAATGTTCACCTTTTTAATCAGCAATCTTATGGATGCAAGCCAAGAAGAGTTGACTGCTGGGGGGCCACCGGTATATCATTGGTGTGTTTTACTGACAGGCATCCATCGTGCCACTACCTCTTTTCCCTGCCCCCAAAAGAAGGTTTCCTATGACGCCAAAGGAGTAAATGCACCTGCAAATGGAAGCATTGCCAATCAGATACACACACACACAATAATGCACCTTCTGTGGACCAATATTATCAGTAGCTTCTTTGGTACCCGTTTGTCCTGCATGAATTGCATACACACATGAATATAAGTTACTGTACACACAATGTATGCAACACTGGAGCACACACAAGTCTAGGTTCGGGATAGAAATCTTGTTTATATATGAATCACTATAAAGCTGGAAGATGAACTAACTAGCTTCGTTTTGGAGAAGCCTTTTCGAAGTCAGGGTGTCTGTCACATCACTGTTGCTGAGATTGTTGATGCGAGTCCCTCTTTGTTTCGCCGAGGTCTTTGTTTCGCCTGTGTGCATCGTTAATGTATAGACTTGCTCTAGTAATTATATTGTTGCAGAGACTTTGTGTAAATGATATGTTTTCGGTATTAGTACATTACCATTATTAAAAAAACTACATCATGCCCTCCATCCAGTTCTATGATCCACTTGATGCCTACATCTTCCCGACCTCTCTCCTTAAGTATGTTGCATGGTCGCACCTATTGCCTTACTTACCATCCAGGCCCATAGTAATGGTATTAGACCGGGAACTCGTATCTCGGTTGAGAGTGTAATGATGCCCGCGCCTATTCATTGGTCGTTGGGTCCCATATGTCAAGGAGCCTAACATGGCCCTCTTGTTGTCATCTTGGAGCGAGGCTTCCCCCCAATTCTTAGCACCCGGAAAGCGCCCATGAAGAGCAATCTCCTCTTCCCCAGTATTAGGCATCGTTGAGAGTCGGAGCAATGGACATGCATTTGCTCGATCATGGGTAGTGAAGTATAGCCACTAGGACAAGAGGAATGTGAACACCAACTAGAAGATCAAGCAGTAATTTCGTACATGTGAGAAGAGTCCGCAATAGATGGCATGCATGGAAGACCAGCTTGTGACTCACACAAGAAGATACCGACGTTGGAACGTACATTGCTGCTTGAAACTTCATTACCCACTTGGAAGGGGTAAAAAGTGTGATTCTTGTCGGCATGGTATTCTATCTGATGGTGTGCTATATTGAGATGTTGTAAGAGCTTATGTCTCACTAGTTGTGCGATTGTCAGGACACTCACCATTGAGGGTGGCTTAGTAGAAATTTTCTAACCAACGTCCTTGATCTTGATCTTTTTTGAGTCTTGTAGCTCCATGAAAGCCAAAACACTAACAAAAGGTTTTTCTGTCATGCAGAGTTAAATAACAAAATGTTCGCATTTCATGGGAAAACCCATAAATAAATGTAAATACATGGTTAGAACTTTATATATGATGTAAATATGAAGGAATATGACCTAATAAACTAGTTTATGGATAAATTTTACCTGCATCAACATCCCCAACCTTAACTTATGCTCTTCGTCGAGCATAAGGTGATAAAATAACATGGACTTTAGAGTTTATTATCATTACTTGTATGGTTTGAATGATTATTGTTGCTCAAGGTGCAAGAAAGTATTTAGAATCAAAAAAACAATTAAACAATCATATCATGAAGTAGTAGTTCACATATAACAACAAGATAATAAGAAACCATACTAACTCTTGCACCATAACAACTTTCAAGATCCTGGTGAACAATGTTGCAAAAAATTTGTGCAAATCGGTGCTTTTTTACTTTTACCTCTATATTGGTCTAGAATATATTGTAAAAGACATGTGTCTTTTGACTGAAGTAGAAGTAGGCTTAGACCTTTGCAGAGGGAAGCACCACTATAGAAAACGCACCAATACTCAGCCGATGTTTTGGACAGCATAAGCAAAAACTTACATGTAAATGTTTTTTGGCCAGCGGATGGGCTTTGATGGCGGCAAAACCGGCACATACATTTTTGCCACGGTAGATCCCTTATGGGTAGATAATTATGTTATGATAGGTCCGTTAGAGTGACTCGTGCATCTAAATGTCATGCTAGTTCAATGGAGGCATTAATTATGGATATGTGGACTAGACTGGATTGGACGTTTACACATTGGGCCAGACCGTCTAGGAGCGTGCCCACCCACACGCCCCCGGGAGAAGTGCCCCAACACAGGGACTCGTCGTGGCTACAACTCAGCTCGAGGAGAAGCCCTAGGACAAGGTTGGCCCATCCCCCTCCGAGACTAAGGCGATTTCCCCATCAGCACACAGGGATAGGACCTAAATAGGTCACGACCTAACTAGACCAGGTAAGCTAGCTAGCTAGTCTGAGGCACCGGCCACGCGCCGTATGCGGCGGGACACACTCACCATGTTTCGGCCACGCGGCCCGCTCCAGGCTACGTGACCTCGCAACACCTTGTGGTATCCCCTTGCCAATATAAAAGGAGGCATAGGCTGTGAGGAAAAGATGGGGCTTAGAATGAAAGGAACCATCGACTCCTTCCCCGGGGAACAAATGTTGTATTAGAAAATAGCCACGAGATAGAGCATAGTTGCAGGACGTATTGTTTTGCACAACATGACCTAAACCTGGGTTAAAAACTTGTTTCTCTGTGTGATTGTGAGCTTCTTGACATACGTTGATCACTAGTGAAGACAGGGCCTTCAGTCCCGTACCGTAAGGGCCTTTGGTCCCGGTTGCCCAACCGCGACTAATTAGGCGGGACTAAAAGGGGGGCCTTTAGTCGCTGTCCAGTTACCAGTCGGTACTAATGGCCATCCACGTGGCCGCGTCACAGGGTTTGGGCTGGAGAACCTTCAGTCCCGGCCCGTAAATCCAACTGCGACTAGATATTATTTTCAGTAATTATGTTTTTCATTTTTTAATTTCATTTTCTTTTTTCTTTTTCTTTTTGTTTGAGTTGCTACTCTCTCACTTGGACCATTTTTAATACTAATTACACTTGTAGACTTGGTCATCACTTCTCGATCGGTCACCCATCCGCACACTACTCCACCCTCATCACGCTTAACTTCTTGGTTCTTTCCTGCTGCGCACCCGCGAATGTGATTGTACCTTGTTGTAAATACTACCATATCAATTCTATTAACTTTTATACCATTGTGTCACAATTCTATTAACCCTTATACCATTGTGTCACATTTGGGACAAATAATATATGATTTATTATTATAAAAATGTGAGTGATTTGAATATAAAATGTTTATGTATTTATTAATTTATTATTATTATTATCAAATAATATGTACATTATTCATATAATATTGCCAAATAATTAATATCTTGAAATCTGTAAACCGGAATTGGACAAATAATATATGTTTTATTATTAGAAAAATGTGAGTGATTTGAATATGAAATAATTATGTATTTATTAATTTATTATTATTATCAAATAATATATGCATTATTCATATAATTTATTATCAAATAATTAATATTTTGAAATCTGTAAACCGGAATTGGACAAATAATATATGATTTATTATTAGAAAAATTTGAGCGATTTGAATATGAAATAATTATGTATTTATTAATTTATTATTATCAAATTAAATATGCATTATTCATATAATATTGCCAAATAATTAATATCTTGAAATCTGTAAATCGGAATTGGACAAATAATATATGATTTATTATTAACAAAATGTGAGTGATTTGAATATGAAATAATTATGTATTTATTAATTTATTATTATTATCAATTTAAATATGCATTATTCATATAATATTGCCAAATAATTAATATCTTGAAATCTGGAAACCGGAATTGAACAAATAATATATGATTTATTATTAGAAAAATGTGAGTGATTTGAATATGAAATATTTATGTAGTTATTAATTTATTATTATTATCAAATAATATATGCATTATATATAATATTGCTAAATAATTAATATCTTGAAATCTGTAAATCGGAATTGGACAAATAATATATGATTTATTATTAGAAAAATGTGAGTGATTTGAATATGAAATAATTCGCCGCATGCGCCTCCGCCACGATGTCGTTGAATAGGGACGTCACCGAAGGCCGTGCGTTGTCAAAGACCGCTGCATTTCGTTGTTTCCATATCCACCATGCCGTTGCGCAACTGGGGAGGGGCGGTGAACTCAGCCCTGGGAGGGCCTGAAGTGGATCGAATCCACGACAGGACCTCACACCAAACCATCCTGAAGAACGAGCAGCATGTGAGTAGGTGGCGCAGTGCTAGAGCGCTTGGTGCCCCTACTATATCGGTGATCCAAGTGCGGTCAACTACATTTTGAAGGAAACAATTGGATAAAGATCTCCATCTTCACTGCATAATTATCATGACGGTTAAATTGGACTAAATTGGACTTGGTTTAGTGAATACATTTGGCTAATTCCCACATGGTAAAAGGAGTGCAAGCAAGCACGGACACAAGACACATAGTTCATATTTATGAAAGACACATAGCTCAAATATATTAAAAGACACGTAGTTCATATATATGAAAGACACATAGCTCATATATATTGAAAGACACATAGTTCATATATATATGAAAAGACACATAGTTCATATATATTGAAATGATCGATTCATAGTTCATACAAATTAATATAGAAGACCACCACTACTCATCATCTCTAAATATTGAGATGATCAACATGGCTAGTAGTCAACTAGCATCCAATGCTTCCTAGCATTCTCGAAGCTCAGGTGAGCGTCTAGTGCTGCATAGTGCACTTGCTCGTAGATCAATGGATAGTTGACCCATCCAAAAATGAGCTCCTCTTCTTTTTTTTGCGCGGCGACGTTCATCTTCTTCTGGTTGTGCTTCTTCTTCTGCTCAAGGTTTGTCCCAATGGTATGGTTTGCCAAATCATATAGACTTGGAGTGTTCTTGGTGGTGGGGTTCGGGACTACCTTCTAGAGGTCGTACGCATAAGTGATGTGAATTCCCTCGAGTCTTAGCTTTTTCACATCGTTGTCGAGAGCGGCGCCGCAGAATCTGATGTTCCCGTCCTCCAAGAAATCCTTGAGCACTTGTGGCACTTTCATATCGGCATGAATCATCTGGAACACCAACGTCTCGGACGCCACCGAGAGTTGAAGGACGGCGGCGCGCTGCTCTTCACCGGCCTTCTTCTTGCGAGGGCCGGTGAACTCACAGTCCAACCCGACGCACTTTGTCGTTGCGGCGTCGATAAAATCCCTCTTCACGCGCCGGATCCATTTCTCCACCATTCTTGCGTGGAGCGTTGATGATCCACAAGTATAGGGGATCGCAATAGTCTTCGAGGGAAGTAAAACCCAATTTATTGATTCGACACAAGGGGAGCCAAAGAATATTTGTAAGCCTTAACAGCAAAGTTGTCAATTCAGCTGAACCTGGAAACAGACTTGCTCGCAAGAGTTTATCGGTAGCACCAAGATCACATAAAGCATTACAATCAAAATCTTTAACCTTCATCTTAATGATGGGCTCCCAACCATCTTCTAGCTTTTTAGGAATAGAGGTCTTCGCGCTCTAGTTTCTCTTCTCTAGCTTTTATGAGAGCATTTGTAATAATGATGCGTGAAAGCCAAATTTATAGCACTAGCATTAGGACTTTTAGCAAGTTTTTGCAAGAACTTTATAACTTCAGAGATGTGGCAATCATCAAAGTCTCAAACCATTATAATCTAAAGCAATGGGATCATCATCCCCAATGTTGGAAAAAATTTCAGCAGCTTTTATCACAGCAGCTTTCAGCAGTGTTAGCAGTTTCAGCAATTTTTGCGCGCTTTTGCATTAGGAGTGGAAACATTGCTAACACCAATTCTTTTATTAGTAATGAGTAGGAGGTGCAGCAACATGTGTAGTATTAGCATTACTAGTGGTGGTAATAGTCCAAACTTTAGCTATATTCTTCTCTTTAGCTAGTTTTTCATTTTCTTCTCTATCCCACCTAGCACGCTAGCTTCAGCCATTAATCTTATATTCTCATTAATTCTAACTTGAATGGCATTTACTGTAGTAACAATTTTATCATTTCAATATCCCTAGTTAGGCAGCCACTTTCGATTAATTCAAGAAGATCAACATCGTAGGCATGACTATCAAATTCCTCAGAAGCAAGAATATTAGTTTGTAACTCTGAGATCTCCTATTCAGATTTTCAAAGTTGGATTCTATATTCTTCAACAAGGTAGATTGCTCAGTCCAATGTTGTAGTAACAACTTATTTTGTCAGAGTATTGTGATTGCATAAAGCTCCTTAGTGTGATCCTTCTATTATCATAAGTATCTTCTTCATTAGTGAAACATATCTACCATGAGAATTACCATTGCCTGATATGGCCTATGAATCGTTGTAAATTGTTATTTTTAATGAAGTTTACATCAACATGTTCTTCTTGAGCAACCAATGAAGCTAACGGAACATTATTAGGATCAACATTAGTCCTACCATTCACAAGCATAGACATAATAGCATCAATCTTATCACTCAAGGAAGAGGATTCTTCAACAGCATTTACCTTCTTACCTTGTGGAGCTCTTTCCGTGTGCCATTCGTAGTAGTTGATCATCATATTATCAAGAAGCTTTGTTGCTTCACCAAGAGTGATGGACATAAAGGTACCTCCAAGCAGCTGAATCCAATAAATTCCGCGAAGAAAATTTAGTCCCGCATAGAAGGTTTGGATGATCATCCAAGTAGTCACTCCATGGGTTGGGCAATTTTTAACCAGAGATTTCATTCTTTCCCAAGCTTGAGCAACATGTTCAGTATCTAATTGTTTAAAATTCATTATGCTACTCCTCAAAGATATAATTTTAGCAATGGGGATAATATCTACCAATAAAAGCATCCTTGCATTTAGTCCATGAATCAATACTATTCTTAGGCAGAGATAGCAACCAATCTTTAGCTCTTCCTCTTAATGAGAAAGGGAACAATTTTAGTTTAATAATATCACCATCTACATCTTTATATTTTTGCATTTCACATAGTTCAACAAAATTATTAAGATGGGCAGCAAGCATCATCAGAACTAACACCGTAAAATTGATCTTTCATGACAAGATTCAAGTAAAGCAGGTTTAATTTCAAAGAATTCCGTCGTAGTAGCAGGTGGAGCAATAGGTGTGCATAAGAAATCATTATTATTTGTGGTTGTGAAGTCACACAACTTAGTATTTTCAGGGTTGGCCATTTTAGCAATAGTAAATAAAGCAAACTAGATAAAGTAAATGCAAGTAAACTAATTTTTTTGTGTTTTTGATATAGCAAACAAGATAGCAAATAAAGTAAAACTAGCAACTAATTTTTTTGTGTTTTGATTTAGTGCAGCAAACAAAGTAGTAAATAAAATAAAGCAAGACAAAAACAAAGTAAAGAGATTGAGAAGTGGAGACTCCCTTGCAGCGTGTCTTGATCTCCCGGCAACGGCGCCGTAAAAGATGCTTGATGGCGTGTATTTCACACGTTCGTTGGGCAACCCCAAGAGGAAGGTATGATGCGCACAGCAGCAAGTTTTCCCTCGTAAAGAAACCAAGGTTTATCGAACCAGGAGGAGCCAAGAAGCACGTTGAAGGTTGATGGCGGCGGGATGTAGTGCGGCGCAACACCGAGATTCCGGCGCCAACGTGGAACCCGCACAACACAACCAAAGTTACTTTGCCCCAACGAAACAAAGGAGGTTGTCAATCTCACCGGCTTGCTGTAACAAAGGAT
>NC_061509.1:238292138-238311156 GCF_022539505.1 Lolium rigidum | reverse complement strand
AAAAATAGGATTTTTCATATAATTTCCATCAACTGTTGATCTTCCGAAATATTGCATTCTGACGGTGCTTTTTCCATAGAATCCTGGCTCCGGTGCGCGATCCTCAAATAATCATGAAACATGCAAAATAGATGAAATTACATAAGTATCATCTCCAAATATGAAATATATCAATGAATAACAGCAAATTATGATATAAAATAGTGATGCAAAATGGACGTATCAGCTCCCCCCAAACTTAGACTTCGCTTGTCCCCAAGCGAAACTGAACTCGGTAAACAAGACCACATGTTTATGGAGTGAAGAGTCGATAAATAAAATACGGACAAGAAGCATCATATTCATTCACACAAGACATTCTAGTAAACAACTTCCTCATATAATTCAACTTGAAGCAAGTAGAAGGTAATCACAAATAAAAGTGCATAAGGAATCATAAGTGGTGATGGCAAACTTTGTTCTTGGTCAGAGAACAGTTAACGATTATACTTATCTATTGAGCAGCGCTCTCATATTAAAGCTTATAATAAACTTGCATACTCAATCATAGTAATCTCCTCATAACCATTGATAACTTTCAAAGTTGTATTCATTCAGATAAAACTTGTACTAAACAAGAAAGAGTAAAAGACATGATGAAATAGATCACAATATAAATGGTTTGATCACAACAACTCAAATGCTTGCTTGAGATGGAGGGAAATAGGTTTATTGACTCAACATAAAGTAAAAGACAGGCCCTTCGCAGAGGGAAGCGAGGATTAAATCATGTGCTAGAGCTTTTTAAGTTTTGAAATCATATAAAGAGCATAAAAGTAAAGTTTTGAGAGGTGTTTGTTGTTGTCAACGAATGGTAGCGGGCACTCTAACCCCCTTGCCAAACAGACTTCCAAAGAGCGGCTCCCATGAAGGACGTTATCTCTACCAGCAAGGTAGATCATCCCTCTTCTCTTTTGTTTACACACGTATTTTAGTTTATTTAAGGATGATACTCCCCCCAACATTTGCTTACACAAGCCATGGCTAACCGAATCCTCGGGTGCCTTCCAACAATCTCATACCATGGAGGAGTGTCTATTGTAAAATTAAGTTGCTTACTGATGAATCAGGGCAAAACATGTGAAGAGAGTTATTAATGAAGGTTGATTAATTGGGGCTGGGAACCCCATTGCCAGCTCTTTTTGCAAAATTAAAGGATAAGTGGATGAAGCCACTAGTCCATTAGTGGAAGCTTCCTAACAAGACTGAAACATAAATCACCACATACTTCCTCGTGAGCTATAAAACATTGACACAAATAAGAAGTAATAGCTTTTGAATTATTTAAAGGTAGCACATGAAGTATTTACTTGGAATGGCAGGGAAATACCACATAGTAGGTAGTTATGGTGGACACTGATGGCATAGGTTTGGTTTAAGGGTTTGTTGCGGTCAGAAACCCACCGGCGGGCAGCGACGGGCAACACCGTAGAGCCGGGAATCTCCCAGGACTGCGGCTGGCCCTGGTCCCTCCGAGCGACGGCCCGCAAAGCCTTCGGCACGCACGTCCGATGCTGATGCAAGGGCGTGCCACCTGACCTATACCTGGTCGGGAAGGTGTTGGATGATGCCTCGCTTAGTTTCTCGCATGGCATACACGTAAACGTTAAATACGAGCCTCGATCGGCTCTCGGATTGTCCCGTGAATCGGCTCAAAGAGCCGATCCACCCATGATACGTACGAGGTGTACGATCGGATGGTGGTCCTGCTTGATCAAGATAAAGCTAAAGCGACCTACTACGATCCGGGGTTTTCACCGCATAATCGGAACATCCTACTCGTGATCGAGCACGGCGGCCACGCACGGTGATCGTAAACCGACCCTAGACAAGGCCTAAAAACCAACGCGAAGTTGATCCTCGGAACATCCTGTCTAGGGCTAGCAAACTACACCCTACGCGCCACTGGATCCTTCGACCCATTTGTAAGGCCTAACAATGCAGATATTAAACTAATCCTTGAAGAACAAGGAGCAATCATAACGGATCGGATCTACTAAACAATGATCAAGCTGGGTGCCGCCCTTACACCCGTGATAGGCGTAAGGGCGGCTAGATGCCTAAGGGTTGCACGACGATAGCATATGATATGATGAACAATGCTAACCCTAAAAACATCTATTGTAACTACGTTGCTCGCCATCAAAAAGGCTTCGATACGAGCAACGCATGAACGGCGAATAAACGTAGTCTGCCTAGATCGCAAGATGCGATCTAGGCAGCATGGTGCTACCCGGAAGAAACCCTCGAGACGGGGAGTTGGCGATGCGCCGAGATTGGTTTGTGGTGAACGTGATTGTTGTTTATTTCATAAACCCTAGATACATATTTATAGTCCGGGGACTTTCTAATCCGGGCGTGCACCTAACCGTGCACGGGTTAAACTCTAACTTCTAAATTAAGATGCGATCTACTATAATACAGATACACGGGCAATTTAGCCCAACTTCTTCGTGTCAGGCCGCTTCAGATATCCTCAACGCGTATATCCTTCAAGCCCATCTCACTTACGGCCTATCTCCTGATTTGGCCAAAATCTGGTGATAACACATGCCCCCTGGTTTTGGTAATGATAATTTCAAAACCACTCTATTTTTCCTTCGAGGGGTCATGTCGTGGCAGAGCAGGAACCGTCGCAGTATTTTTCATCATGACGACTTGCCTTCTCAACTTCTCTGCACGATTTGACGGTTTTTGGCACCACATCCTCGAAAACTGCTCGAACATTAAACCTCCACTCCATCTTCTTTTATTTAACCGCATCGAACAGTTCTCCTCTTCATCCTCTCCGCATTAGCACTCCAAAAGCCCTCCTGCGCCACCATGTCTTCTTCTTCCTCCGCCTCATCGGGACTTTCCATCGAGTCCTCCTCCTCCCGCGAGCCGACGCCGGAGTGGAACCCGGCGAGAGGCCCACGCGGCCAACATCCGCCGCGCCATCGAGGCCGGGGATGAGCCGAGTCACGACTTCTCCATCTGGTCAGAGGACGACAAGTCCTCGACCGATGGGGAAAGTGACCTCCGCTTCCTCGCCGACGGGGAGACGGAGGAGGAGAGCGATGACGATCGCCTCTCCTGCAATGACTTCACCTTCTCCGAGGAGGAGGAGGAGGAAGAGGTAGAGGAGGAGGAGGAGGAGGAGGACGACACCTCCTCCGACGAACCGCCGGCCAAGCGCCACTGCCCCGGCCGGGGAATCTCGGTGATTTCGACAGCGACGACGACGACGACGACGAGGAGGATGAGGACAACGAAGGTCCTGCCGGCGGCCGCTACAGCAGCGACGACGAGCCCGCCGGGAGTAGCGCCGACAGCGGTGACGACGGCGACGACGAGGGCAGCAACGTCCCGTAGATAGGACCCTTAGCATAGGATCAGTAGTACTAGACGGGGCAATGTATCCCCTTAGTACTTCCTTTTGAGAGCAATCAGCTTTTCTATGTAAGAAATCTCGTTTATCAATGAAGAAATTCCCCAATTTGATTTTGCCGATTTCCTTTATGCCAATTTAGCCGATTTCCCCTCATACTGATTCTGCCGATCATCACTTAGCCAATGCTCAATGAGCCGATGGCAACGCATCGGTCTCTCATAATCCGTCCTTCATCTCTTCGACCACGGGGTGATCGCGAACTTGGTCAAAGCTCAATAAGCCGATGTCAGCGCATCAAGCCCTCATGACCTATCCTTCATCTTTTCGACCAATGAGTTTGAGTTCTGCTGGATCACCACCCTTGACGAAAATCGCGACGCAGGACTAGCCGATGGCCACCCAATCGGCTTTCATAAACAGAGCATCCACCAGGCCAGCTGCCCCCCGAGTCTCAGTCAAGGCAAAACAGGGACGAGGACACGCAATTCAGACAAATGGACCTAGGCTCGATCATGTCTGAGAGAACTACCATGCAGAGCCAGCCAGAGCCGATCACCCCTCCTCCGTTGAAAGTCGATATTGCAGATGATCACACAACGGCTCAGAAATAGAACTCCTCTGACACGGAGCTGGAGGTCCTTGTGTTTTGCACATGCCACTGGTAGATCCCATGAAACTTGTGCTAGAGTCGATGGCTATGCATCGGCTTTGTTCCTTGCATATCATGCGAATTTTTTTTTACGGGCCGATTTTTTCTATCTATCGGCCCCCAATGTTTTACTGCACATGTATCGTACGTGTTTATCTGATTAGGTGCCCCCCGAGCCGATTCCGCCAGGTAACTGCTGAAATCGGCTCTGTGGTTAGCCAAGGCACTATACGTAAACGTCGGCTCCGTTAGGACCGAGTGTAGATCTCTTCCGGCGCATCAGCCGACGCAAACCCATTGCCCATTAGATCGACGTTGAATCCGAGGCGAGAATGAATGGTGAGGATAATTTTGGCCGATTGCTGGAATCGGCCTCCATGTTGCTTGCTCGATGAAGGTTTTGCAATGTTCCTCCATAGATCCTTGGGGCCGATCACATGGATCCGCATCGCCACGTTTGTCCATAGACGCTGCTCTTGTTACACGGTCAGGCCGGTGGATAAAACCAGCCTAACCCCGTCCTTTGTCACGTCGATGCGCTCGCAGTCGTCCAAATTGATGCCTGAGAGTGGCTCTTGGCCTGATGTCTCCCAAACATTCATGCCAGCCGTTGAAATCTCGGCTGAATCATCCGCGTGGACGACTTCTACTTCATCTCCATCCCACTGTATTAGGCATTGGTGCATCGTGGATGGAATGCAACGATTGGCGTGGATCTAATCACTTCCTAGTAGGACAGCATAGGAGCTCTTGCTCGTCGACAATAAAGAACGTCGTAGGGACGGTTTTCCTTCCTACGGTCGGATCCACGTTCGGAACACCTTGTGCGTCAGATGCTTGGCCGTTGAAATCGCTCAGTGTCACATTGGTCTTGATCAGATCCGAGCTAGAGCGTCCCAACCGACGTAGCATGGAGTATGGCATAATGTTAACTGCCGCTCCGGTGTCCACCAACATCTTGTTGACGGGCTGCCCATTGATGTAACCTCGCAAGTACAGGGCCTTCAGATGCCTGTAGCTTCTCTCTCGTGGCTTCTCAAAGATGACCGGCCGTGGGCTGCAGTCAAGTTGTGCCACAGGTGCTTCGTCTAATCCTGGAGCACTAAAGTCCGTTGGAAGAATGAAGACCATGTTTGTGCCAGCCGATGTCTCATCGTCGGCTTTCTTTTGTCTGGGGCGCCACTCTTTCCTTTGTGGCCGACCTTCTTCGTCCAGGGTTCGCTGAATTTTAGCGGCCAGATCAGGCCGCGCCTTCCTCAACGTGTGCAGGTATAACCTTTCAGCTTCCTCCAACCCACGTAGACGCTGAACCCTTCGCTTTTGGGAACGGCTGAGCCCATCAGGGCACCACCTTGGCCGATGATACTTGTCTTCTTCTTCATCATCGTCCTCTAGTTCCTCGAGATCTTCCACCCGAGCGGACTCAGCATGCTTGTTCCGAGGCGGGAGAGGCCCTAGACGTTTGAACACAGACACGTTAGCTGCATCCTTCTTCTTTTGTTTACATTCTGGACAGTTGCCGATTGTGGGCAATCGGCTCATTCCTGAATCCCAGCAGTGTCTAAAGAAGGGGCAGTCCCAGTGCCTATCCACGTCGTCTTGCTCTCTCGACTTTCCCTTGGCGTGGCGCTCATATCGCTCCTCGTCGCGATCATGCCGACGACGTCTCCTGTCGTCCCTAGCCAGACGATCTTTTTCATCATCGTCGTTGTATCGCCGGCGTTGGTCGTATTGACCCACATACTTGTTGAGGAGGTGATCAGAGAGAGGTCGCCGATATCTTACGTTCCTCACTTCTCCCGCCGTGATGTAGCGCTTGCCATCGTGACGGAGCCGATCGCGTGGAGCGGCTTCCTCTGTGTCCTTGCTATGAGAGCAGCTGCCCTCATCTCCGTCCTTACCGAGTGGTGCCCGGGTCCTACCATGTTGATATTGCACGAGAAATCTGGCCGGCACCCTCCATGGTAATTATACTCCACCATGTTAACGGCGGGGAAGGGGTGTGTGTCGACCTTCATGGCGTACCGGCTGAAAATTAGCCGCCCTTGTTCTATCGCCATTTGGACCTGTTGACGCCACACCCTGCAGTCGTTGGTGGCGTGGGTGAACGTGTTATGCCATTTGCAATATGGCTTTCCGTTCAGCTCCTGCACCGTGGGGATCTTGTGGCCTTCGGGTACCTTCAGCTGCTTCTCCTTGAGTAAGAGGTCGAAAATCTGCTCAGCTTTGGTCACGTCGAAGTCAAACCCTTTTGGAGGACCTTGTGGCTTAACCCATTTACGGGACACGGGGCTTGCCCCCGAGTCCATTCAGCCACTGCTACCTCTTGATCTCCCGCAGACACCTTCATCTTCATCCGCCTCAACCAGGACCACCGCGCGCTTGAATTTATCCTGGTAAACATCCGGGTGGCGCTGTTCATATGCGGCAGCCTTCGCACCATGTGCGCCGGTGAAGGGTAGTCTGCTTGGGAGGCCACGTCCTTGATCGATGATGAGAGACCCACCACCGCCAACTCGATCGCTTCTTTTTCACTTACATGAACCGAATAGCATCGGTTCCTAACGGTCCTGAAGCGCCGGACGTATTCCGCCACTGTTTCCCGCTCTTCTGTCGTACTTGTGCTAGATCGGCAATGCCAGCCTCGGAAGCCTCTGAGTGATACTGCACGTGGAACTGTTCTTCCAACTGCTTCCAAGTCCGGATTGAGTTTGGTGGCAGCGATGTGTACCACCCGAAAGCCGATCATGTGAGGGACTGTGCGAAGAACCTCACACGCAGCTCGTCTGATGCTGAGATCGTGCCCAGCTGTGCCAAATATCGGCTCACATGCTCGATGGAGCTGGAACCATCCGATCCATTAAACTTGGTGAAATCAGGGAGCCGATATTTGGGTGGTAGCGGGATAAACTCGTACTCATTGGGGTACGGCTTGGAATAGCCGATTGTCCTCCTTTTCGGCATCATGCCGAACTGGTCTTTCGAATTGTACAAATCTGATCCGCGGTGATGGGCTGCGGGCGTCGAACTCCGAAGATTCACCGGGGTGGCATACTTAGCCAGCCATGCCTGTTTTTCCAGCTGCGAGCCAACTACGGGAGCTGAGCTCGGAGGTTTGTCGGAGTGGCGTACTTAGCTAGCCACGTCCGCTTCTCAAGATCCGTTCCCGACGTTCCTCCTGCTGTTCCCGAAGTCCCCGTTGTTGCGGCCTGGTTCGAGAGTGCCCGATTCATCGCAGCTCGGCACGTATGCGCACGTGTATCCGTGGGGGATCTCCTTGGGCGCCTCATGTAAGAATTGGTAGTCACTAGGGTCACCACCAATCTTGTAGACGACGTATGCCGATGAACTCGGCACTTCTGGTGCTGCCAACGCGAACGGCAGCGGTGGACGGGACTGGAGTGGCATCTCTCATTGGTAAGTCCCCAAAGCTGGTCCTGACGGAGAATACTGGTGGCTCATGATTTCCTGGATCACACGCAGAGCGACACGCTCCAAAGTGTTCACCAGGCTCTCAGAATGGCGGTGCAGCGAATGAGCCACCATGAAGTTGATCTCCCGACGCGGCGACTCGGTGCGTTCTTCGACGGGGAGGACAGGTCCACTCCATCGAGCGCGCCTTCAGGTGAGAACCCCTTCCACCTGATGCCATGTGAGCGGGTTCTGTGAAAAGAGCCGATGAGGTCGGCTTCGAGGACTGCTTTGATCTCGTCATGCTTTTTCTTGAGCTCCTCAGTCAGATCCTGGTACTTGACCGGAGTGCCCTCCGCCATCTCAGATGTAGATGGCAATGCGGTTGATGTCGAAGATTGTCCCACCGGGCGTGCCAGAATGTGTTGCGGTCAGAAACCCACCGGCGGGCAGCGACGGGCAGCACCGTAGAGCCGGGAATCTCCCAGGACTGCGGCTGGCCCTGGTCCCTCCGAGCGACGGCCCGCAAAGCCTTCGGCACGCACGTCCGATGCTGATGCAAGGGCGTGCCACCTGACCTATACCTGGTCGGGAAGGTGTTGGATGATGCCTCGCTTAGTTTCTGCATGGCATACACGTAAACGTTAAATACGAGCCTCGATCGGCTCTCGGGTTGTCTCGTGAATCGGCTCAAAGAGCCGATCCACCCATGATACGTACGAGGTGTACGATCAGCTGGTGGTCCTGCTTGATCAAGATTAAGCTAAAGCGACCTACTACGATCTGGGGTTTTCACCGCATAATCGGAACATCCTACTCGTGATCGAGCCTGGCGGCCACGCACGGTGATCGTAAACCGACCCTAGACAAGGCCTAAAAACCAACGCGAAGTTGATCCTCGGAACATCATGTCTAGGGCTAGCAAACTACACCCTACGCGCCACTGGATCCTTCGACCCATTTGTAAGGCCTAACAATGCAGATATTAAACTAATCCTTGAAGAACAAGGAGCAATCATAACGGATCGGATCTACTAAACAATGATCAAGCGGGGTGCCGCCCTTACACCCAGGATAGGCGTAAGGGCGGCTAGATGCCTAAGGGTTGCACGACGATAGCATATGATATGATGAACAATGCTAACCCTAAAACATCTATGATAACTACGTTGCTCGCCATCAAAAGGCTTCGGTACGAGCAACGCATGAACGGTGAATAAACGTGTGCTTGCCTAGATCGCAAGATGCGATCTAGGCAGCATGGTGCTTACCCGGAAGAAACCCTCGAGACGGGGAGTTGGCGATGCGCCGAGATTGGTTTGTGGTGAACGTGATTGTTGTTTATTTCATAAACCCTAGATACATATTTATAGTCCGGGGGACTTTCTAATCCGAGCGTGCACCTAACCGTGCACGGGTTAAACTCTAACTTCTAAATTAAGATGCGATCTACTATAATACGGATACACGGGCAATTTAGCCCAACTTCTTCGTGTCAGGCCGCTTCAGAGATCCTCAACGCGTATATCCTTCAAGCCCATCTCACTTACGGCCTATCTCCTGATTTGGCCAAAATCTGGTGATAACAGGGTTTGGATGCACGAGAAAGTATTCCCTCTCGGTACAGGTCTTTGGCTAGCAAGGTTAATTAGCAAGCATAAGAGTTGAGGGAAACAAACAAATATACATGTGATAGACATAATCATGCATCTTACTTGTAAGCACAAACAATTTTAACTTCAGAATACTAAGCTAGGAACTAACAAGAAAGATAACAACATATCTACATGTACTTTCTCTTCTCTACTTAAACTCAAGGTGTTGTTGCTATTGACCAATGCTAAGTTTGCCAAAACCAAATAGATTTACTCAATGCTCCCAAAGTGATACCCATACTAACAACAAGATCAATCATATAATAGAGATTGCAAACTAAAATAAGATGTGCAATATGTAAATGATAAGACTTCTCATTAATATTCCATAACGATAACTCACACCAAGGGATACATAGATAACCAACTAAAGAGAGATACTTCCATACCGCAACACATCTTATATGATAACTTCCCTACTCATGATATGACACTACTTGAAAGTAAAAAGGTAAAAGATAGTTTTGATGTGATACCGCGGCACTCCCCCAAGCTTGGAACAAACCAAGGGGATGCCAATACCGATGACGAATTACTCCTTCGGCGGTGGTGATGGTGAATTCCGGATAAGCTTCTCAACGAGCTCCTTTAGCTCATCAATCCTGTACGTGAGGTTGCGGATCATCTCTGAATTGTGCTCGACGCGGTTAAGAAGTACGTCCGACGGCGAGTCCCAACTCTTAGAGTTGTTTCCCCACTCTTCAGCTTCAGGCTTCATCCTTCCTGCAGCGTTAGAATGATCTATATCCCAATTGCTGGGCAGCACTGCCTTGGGAACCCTTTCAGTTTGTCTATTATGAATTAGAATGTGGAAAGGGTGGTAGGTGCCTGGAGGAGATGTCCTTGGAGCTAAGTAGTGACGTGGAACTCTTCCTCCGGTGCTAATCCGTGCGCTTTTCTTGGCGTTGAACAGGTTTGACATCACTCCGATGCTTGCGACGGTGTGATTGCGCGTAGTTAACACGTCCATTGGGAACCCCAAGAGGAAGGTATGATGCGCACAACAGCAAGTTTTCCCTCAGTAAGAAACCAAGGTTATCGAACCAGTAGGAGCCAAGAAGCACGTTGAAGGTTGATGGCGGAGGAGTGTAGTGCGGCGCAATACCAAGGATTCCGGCGCCAACGTGGAACCTGCACAACATAATCACAGAACTTTTCCCCAACGTAACAGCGAGGTTGTCAATCTCACCGGCTTGCTGTAAACAAAGGATTAGATGTATAGTGTGGATGATGATGGTTGTTTGCGTAGAACAGTAACGAACAATTGCAGCAGTTTGTATTTTAGATGTAAAGAATAGGACCGGGATCCACAGTTCACTAGCGGTGTCTCTCCCATAAGATAGCAGATGTTGGGTGAACAAATTACAGTTGGGCAATTGACAAATAAAGAAGGCATAACAATGCACATACAAATATCATGATGAGTACTATGAGATTTAATCAGGGCATTACGACAAAGTACATAGACCGCTATCCAGCATGCATCTATGCCTAAAAAGTCCACCTTCGGGTTATCATCCGAACCCCCTCCAGTATTAAGTTGTAAACAACAGACAATTGCATTAAGTATGGTGCGTAATGTAATCAACACAAATATCCTTAGACAAAGCATCGATGTTTTATCCCTAGTGGCAACATCACATCCACAACCTTAGAACTTTTTGTCAGTGTCCCAGATTTAATGGAGGCATGAACCCACTATCGAGCATAAATACTCCCTCTTGGAGTCACAAGTATCAACTTGGCCAGAGCCTCTACTAGCAACGGAGAGCATGCAAGAACATAAATAACATATATGATAGATTGATAATCAACTTGACATAGTATTCAATATTCATCGGATCCCAACAAACACAACATGAAGATTTACAGATAGATGATCTTGATCATGATAGGTAGCTCACAAGATCTAACATGATAGCACAATGGGGAGAAGACGACCATCTAGCTACTGCTATGGACCCATAGTCCAGGGGTGAACTACTCACACATCGATCCGGAGGCGATCATGGCGATGAAGAGACCTCCGGGAGATGATTCCCCTCTCCGGCGGGGTGCCGGAGGCTGTTTCCTGAATCCCCGAGATGGGATTGGCGGCGGCGGCGTCTCGGAAGGTTTTCCGTATCGTGGCTCTCGGTGCTGGGGGTTTCGCGACGAAGACTATATGTAGGCGGAAGGGCAGGTCGGGGGGCCACACGAGGGCCCCACACGCCGGGGCCGCGCGGCCGGCACCCGGGCCGCGCCGCCCTGTTGTGGCGGCGCCTCGTGGCCCCACTTCGTAAGTCCTCCGGTCTTCGGAAGCTTCGTGGAAAAATAGGCCCCGGGCGTTGATTTCGTCCAATTCGAGAATATTTCCTTACTAGGATTTCTGAAACCAAAAATAGCGAGAAAACGACAATCGGCTCTTCGGCATCTCGTCAATAGGTTAGTGTCGGAAAATGCATAATAATGACATATAATGTGTATAAAACATGTGAGTATCATCATAAAAGTAGCATGGAACATAAGAAATTATAGATACGTTTGGGACGTATCAAGCATCCCCAAGCTTAGTTCCTACTCGCCCTCGAGTAGGTAAACGATAACAAAGATAATTTCGAAGTGACATGCTATCATAATCTTGATCATACTATTGTAAAGCATATGAGATGAATGCAGCGATTCGAAGCAATGATGAAGATAATGAGTAAACTAATGAATCATATAGCAAAGACTTTTCATGAATAATACTTTCAAGACAAGCATCAATAAGACTTGCATAAGAGTTACTCATAAAGCAATAAATTCAAAGTAAAGGCATTGAAGCAACATAAAGGAAGATATAAGTTTCAGCGGTTGCTTTCAACTTCAACATGTTTATCTCATGGATAATTGTCAACACAAAGTAATATAACAAGTGCAATAAGTAAACATGTAAGAATCAATGCACACAGTTGATACAAGTGTTTGCTTCTGGGACAGAAAGAATAGGCAAACTGACTCAACAATAAAGTAGAAGATAGGCCCTTCGCAGAGGGAAGCATTGATTACTATATTTGTGCTAGAGCTTTTCATTTTGAAAACAAGAAACAATTTTGTCAACGGTAGTAATAAAGCATATGAGTTATGTATAAGACATCTTATAAGTTGCAAGCCTCATGCATAGTATACTAATAGTGCTCGCACCTTGTCCTAATTAGCTTGGGTTAACACTGATTATCATTGCATAGCATATGTTTCAACCAAGTCTCACAAAGGGGTACCTCTATGCCGCCTGTACCAAAGGTCTAAGGAGAAAGCTCGCATTGGATTTCTCGCTTTTGATTATTCTCAACTTAGACATCCATACCGGGACAACATAGACAACAGATAATGGACTCCTCTTTAATGCATAAGCATTCAACAACGATTAATATTCTCTTAAGAGATTGAGGATTAGCTGTCCACACTCGAAACTTCCACCATGAATCATGGCTTTAGTTAGCGGCCCAATGTTCTTCTCTAACGAGTATGCATACTCAAACCATTTGATTGTGAAAACCACCCTTACTTCAGACAAGATGAACATGCATAGCAACTCACATGATATTCAACAAAGGTAAAAGAGTTGATGGCGTCCCCAGAAAACGTGGTTACCGCTCAACACGCAACTTACTAAGAAATAAGACACATAAGTACATATTCTTCACCACGATAGTTTTTAAGCTATTTTGTCCCATGAGCTATATATTGCAAAGGCAAAGAATAGAAATTTTAAAGGTAGCACTCAAGTAATTTACTTTGGAATGGCGGAGAAATACCATGTGGTAGGTAGGTATGGTGGACACAAATGGCATGGTTATTGGCTCAAGGATTTGGATGCACGAGAAGAATTCCTCTCAATACAAGGCTAGGCTAGCAAGGTTGTTTGAAGCAAACTCAAGTATAAAAGGTGCAGCAAAGCTCACATACGAACATATTGTAGCTATTATAAGACTTTATATTGTCTCCTTGTTGTTCAAACACCTCAACCAGAAAATATCTAGACTCTAGAGATCAATCATGCAAACCAAATTTTAACAAGCTCTATGTAGTTATTCATTAATGGGTACAAGGTACATGATGCAAGAGCTTAAACAAGATCTATATGAGCACAACAATTGCCAAGTATCACATTATTCAAGACATTAAACCATTTACCACATGCGGCATTTTCCGTTTCCAACCATATAACAATGAATGAAATAGTTCAACTTTCGCAATGAACATTAAAGATGAAGCTAAGAACACATGTGTTCATACGAAACAGCGGAGCGTGTCTCTCTCCCACACAAAGAATGCTAGGATCCGATTTATTCAAACAAAACAAAAATAAAAACAAACAGACGCTCCAAGTAAAGCGCATAAGATGTGACGGAATAAAAATATAGTTTCACTAGAGGAACCTGATAAGTTGTCGATGAAGAAGGGATGCCTTGGGCATCCCCAAGCTTAGACGCTTGAGTCTTCTTAAAATATGCAGGGATGAACCACGGGGGCATCCCTAAGCTTTGACTTTTCACTCTTCTTGATCATATTGCATCATCCTCCTCTCTTGACCCTTGAAAACTTCCTCCACACCAAACTCGAAACAAACTCATTAGAGGGTCAGTGCATAATTCATGTATTCAGAGGTGACATAATCATTCTTAACACTTCTGGACATTGCACAAAGCTACTGAAAGTTAATGGAACAAAGAAATCCATCTAACATAGCAAAACAGGCAATGCGAAATAAAAGGCAGAATCTGTCAAAACGAACAGTTCGTAAAGACGAATTTTAAAGTGGCACCAGACTTGCTCAGATGAAAATGCCCAAATTGAATGAAAGTTGCGTACATATCTGAGGATCACGCACGTAAATTGGCAGATTTGTTTGATTTTTCTACAGGGACTACTGCCCAAATTCGTGACAGCAAGAAATCTGTTCCTGCGCAGCAATCCAAATCTAGTATTGGCTTTACTATCAAAGACTTTACTTGGCACAACAATGCAATAAAATAAAGATAAGGAGAGGTTGCTACAGTAGTAAACAACTTCCAAGACTCAAATATAAAATAAAGTGCAGAAGTAAAATAATGGGTTGTCTCCCATAAGCGCTTTTCTTTAACGCCTTTCAGCTTGGCGCAGAAAGTGTGAATCAAGTATTGTCGGGAGATGAAGCATTACCTCGGGCATTGCGCCCACCTTTCTTATTCTTTTTCTTACCCTTTGATTTAGGGAACACATGCCTACCTCCCGGTGTAGAGGTGAATTTTAAGGTGCCTTCTCCCACATCTATGACTGCTCCCAATAGTTTCAGCAGGGATCTTCCGAGTGTGATTTGTCCTGTTCCTACACAATCAATAACAAGATAATCAATGGATATTGTTCTTCCAAGAATGGTTGTATGCACACCCTCGGCTATTCCCTTAGGAGTTATAACATAGTTATCAATAAGAGTTATTCCTTCTCCCCCTTCAACGAGTCCCCAAAGTGTCAAAGATTCATAAATACTCTTAGGCATAAGGCAAAATTCAGACATAATATCACAATTGGCATGAAAAGTTTCACCACCTATAACAATTTTAATAGTAGGGTCCCATATTGAAGGTTCAGAGTTCACCAAAACTTGATCAAGACGGTTACGAACATAACTATAAATTTTTTCCAAGCAAGATGCACTTGTCTCAAGAGTGTTTAATCTATTATAAATGCTAAAAAGAGATGAATCAAAGTTATTAGCTGAACTATGTGATGCAACCAATTTTTTTATGGCATTAAAAGCTTGATCACCATCGCAATGAAGGAAATCTCCTCCCACTACATCATCCAAGGCATATCTATAGCGAATCATAAGCCCAAAATAAAAGTTACTAAGGAGCAAAGTTAGAGTCATTTGAGGTTCAGCTTTACGATAAGAATCAAAAATTCTGGACCAAGCATCTTTAAAACTCTCCTCATCCCCTTGTTTAAAAGTGAAGAAGTAACAGGTGCGGAGCTAGACATGATAACATAAGTAAAAATGCAAGTAACTAATTTTTTGTGTGTTTTTAATATGGAGAACAAGACAGTAAATAAAGTAAAACTAGCAACTAATTTTTTGTGTTTTGTTTAAGTGCAGCAAACAAAGTAGTAAATAAATTAAAACAAAGCAAGACAAAAACAAAGTAAAGAGATTGGAAGTGGAGACTCCCCTTGCAGCGTGTCTTGATCTCCCCGGCAACGGCGCCAGAAAAAGAGCTTGATTGCGCGTAGTTAACACGTCCGTTGGGAACCCCAAGAGGAAGGTATGATGCGCACGAGCAGCAAGTTTTCCCTCGGTAAGAAACCAAGGTTATCGAACCAGTAGGAGCCAAGAAGCACGTTGAAGGTTGATGGTGGAGGAGTGTAGTGCGGCGCAACAGCGGGGATTCCGGCGCCAACGTGGAACTCGCACAACACAATCACAGAACTTTGCCCCAACATAACGAGCGAGGTTGTCAATCTCACCGGCTTGCCGTAAACAAAGGATTAGATGTATAGTGTGGATGATGATGGTTGTTTGCGAAGAACGAGTAAAGAACAATTGCAGCGGTTTGTATTTCGGATGTAAAGAATAGGACCGGGATCCACAGTTCACTAGTGGTGTCTCTCCCATAAGATAGCAGATGTTGGGTGAACAAATTACAGTTGGGCAATTGACAAATAAAGAAGGCATAACAATGCACATACATATATCATGATGAGTACTATGAGATTTAATCAGGGCATTACGAAAAAGTACATAGACCGCTATCCAGCATGCATCTATGCCTAAAAAGTCCACCTTCAGGTTATCATCCGAACCCCCTCCAGTATTAAGTTGTAAACAACAGACAATTGCATTAAGTATGGTGCGTAATGTAATCAACACAAATATCCTTAGACAAAGCATCGATGTTTTATCCCTAGTGGCAACAACCACATCCACAACCTTAGAACTTTCCGTCACTCGTCCCAGATTTAATGGAGGCATGAACCCACTATCGAGCATAAATACTCCCTCTTGGAGTCACAAGTATCAACTTGGCCGAGCCTCTACTAGCAACGGAGAGCATGCAAGAACATAAATAACATATATGATAGATTGATAATCAACTTGACATAGTATTCAATATTCATCGGATCCCAACAAACACAACATGAAGAATTACAGATAGATGATCTTGATCATGATAGGCAGCTCACAAGATCTAACATGATAGCACAATGGGGAGAAGACGACCATCTAGCTACTGCTATGGACCCATAGTCCAGGGGTGAACTACTCACACATCGATCCGGAGGCGATCATGGCGATGAAGAGACCTCCGGGAGATGATTCCCCTCTCCGGCAGGGTGCCGGAGGCGATCTCCTGAATCCCCCGAGATGGGATTGGCGGCGGCGGCGTCTCTGGAAGGTTTTCTGTATCGTGGCTCTCGGTACTGGGGGTTTCTTGACGAAGACTATATGTAGGCGGAAGGGCAGGTCAGGGGGCTACACGAGGGCCCCACACCCAGGGCCGCGCGGCCAGCACCTGGGCTGCTCCGCCCTGTTGTGGCGGCGCCTCGTGGCCCCACTTCGTAAGTCCTCCGGTCTTCTGGAAGCTTCGTGGAAAAATAGGCCCCTGGGCATTGATTTCGTCCAATTCCGAGAATATTTCCTTACTAGGATTTCTGAAACCAAAAACAGCGAAAAACAGCAATCGGCTCTTCGACATCTCGTCAATAGGTTAGTGCCGAAAAATGCATAATAATGACATATAATGTGTATAAAACATGTGAGTATCATCATAAAAGTAGCATGGAACATAAGATATTATAGATACGTTTGGGACGTATCACGGTGGCACTCGGGCGTACTCGCGGAACTTCCTCAACTTCCTCTTCATCCTCCTTGACTTCTTCTTTCAACTCGGGGTCTTGAATATCTTCCTCCGAAGGCTCCTTGTCCTTGTTGTTGGAGACCATGATGCTTCTAGATCAAAGACGGATCCTGGCAGAAACAGCTCAAAACAAAACACGTCGAGAAAACGATATACGGACCTCCAGGGGTCTGATGACCCACAAGTATAGGGGGTGTATCGTAGTATCTTCGATAAGTAAGAATGTCGATCCCAACAGTCCCTCCCGGGCAATGACCCGCAATGCCTCACGGCACGCGTCACAGTGTTTGCGAGGCGTGCCACACGACCTATACTGCAGCAGTCGGGAAGGTGATGGGTCAGCTTCGACTAGTTTTCTGCATGGCAGAGCACGTAAACATTAAATACGAGGCCCCGATCGGCTCTTAAGTTGATGCAGTGGATCGGCTCGAGAGAGTCGGTGCCCCATGGTTCACGTTAGATTTATAATGACATGGGGATCATGCCTAATAAATGTCAAGCTAAACTAATCTACTGATAGTCTAGGGTTTTCACGCTTACGCCAACGGGACATCCTACTCGTGATTGGGCCTAGCCGAGATCCGTAAGGCGATGGAAAACCGGCCCTAACTTGAGGCCTAAAAAACCAACATGAAGTTGATTCCGGAACAATCGCTTTAGGGGCTTAGCCAAGCCACACCTTACGCACTCCGGATCGTTCAACCCGTTTGTAAGGCCTAACCATGCGAGATATCAAACTAATCCTTGAAGAACAAGGAACAACTATAACGGATTAGATCTACTTAAGGAAATAAAGAACAAGCTTGAGATGCTTGCCCTTACACCCCTAAGATAGGTGTAAGGCGATAGGCTATCGAGGGGCGAGGCGTAGGCTAGACAAGTTACATCGTGAGAAGCATCGACGTCGGCCCCAAAAGACCCTAAGATAGAGGGTGTTGCTCGCCATCAAAAGGCTTCGGCACTGAGCAACACCAACAGCGAACTCTAGCGGAAATCTTTGCCTAGATCGCAAGATGCGATCTGGGCAGCATGTTGCTTGCCGTGAGAAACGCTCGAGAACAAGGGGTGGCGATGCGCACTAGATTGATTTGTTGTGAGCGTGATTGTCCTCCTTTCTCAATAACCCTAGATACATATTTATAGTCCAGTAGACTTTCTAACTTGGGAATAAACCCAACTGTACGCAGGCTAAACTCTATCTCTTAATTCTAGCAGGCCACGTAACCTACTATAATTCATGACATGCGGGCGAGTCTAGCCCAAACTTCTTGTACAAGGCCGATTCAGGAATATCTTGCGTATATCTTCTAAGCCCATTTAATCACGGCCCATCCCCGGACTTGGTTAAATGCGGTGATAACACATGCCCCCGGTTTTGGCAATGATAATTTCAAAACCACTCTGTTTTACTGCTTCGTAGGGTCACGTCGTGGCGGATCGGAACCGTCCGCGAGTATCCTTCATCATGATGCCTTGCCTTCTCCTTCTCTCGCACGATTTGTGGATTTGGCACCATGTCCTCGAAACGCCACGGCATTAAATCTCCACTATATCCCCTTTTATTTAACCACGACGAGCAACTCGCACCTTCATCCCCCGCTCGGTACTAGCCATCGAAAAGCCCTCCTCTACCATGGACTCATCCTCCTCCTCTCGCTTCCATCGGCTCTCTCCTTCCAATCTTCTTCCTCGAGTGAGCCGATGCCGGAGCTACAACCGAGTGGGATGAGCGGAGTGGGACTTCGACTCCGACATCTCAAGGCCTGCTCTCCTCCTCCATTGAGACATTGGTTGAAGACTCCCGGCGGTGAAAGGAGACGTGCAGAAGACATCCGGCCTCATCTCCGGTGACTGCTGCGAGTGAAACTCTGGCCGGTTGTGACTCGTGCTCGCCTATAGGTCAAGAGTGAAATTGGCTCGTCGGAGAATCGACCTGCGCCACGCCCGGCCTTCGGTTGAAAGCCGATGTAGCAGAAAATGCCAACGCTTAATGAGAAAAAGGCAGCTTTGGACGCCAAAGCCGACACCT
>NC_061509.1:238171885-238292038 GCF_022539505.1 Lolium rigidum | reverse complement strand
GCCACTGCCATGTTGTACAATGCCTCCCTCGGATCTCCTGGAGGTGGCCTAGATGCAAGGATAAAGGCTTGTGTCGCCATATACCCAGCTTCTGGTGTCTTGGGGATAATATTCCCTCTTGTGTCTATCGACATAAAAGACATGTCGAGATTTTGAACCAGGTACTCTCTTTCTCCTTCAGGTATGTGTTGCAATCTTGACCTTGCTCTGTTCCGAGCTTCTCTATGACTATCTCCCGAGGTTCCAGATTGTCGACTTAACTCCGCCCTTCGCCTGCTTGACGCGGAAGCTGCCTCCTTTCTTCTATTTAAAGCTTCTGTCTGTTTTTGCAATTCCCTTGCAGCTCGTGCGAGCCTATATTGATATGCTTGCAACTCTGCTGGCGTGGCTGTTGTAGCCATTGGTTCTGAGCCATCCATAGCTCTTGCGGCTCTATCCCATGCTGCCTGCGGAAGCTGAACTCTATCGCGAGGTTCAGGGCCGACGTATTTACTGCCTAGACCTTGTCGCAGATTAGAGGGATCAACGTATGGATTTCCCAATTCGTCGAAAGCCTCAGATGTTTCCTCCTGGTCACGGCTTGGCTCTCCGATAACATAAATCTGATGATGCTTTGTATTCAGATCTATGTTGGGTTTGGTGACACCATCATTTAGATTGGTGAAGACCTTGCCCATTGTAGTAGATTTGTCGATGAAGCTGTAGCCGTCGACACTGCTTGAGCCATCGCTTATATAGGAGTCCGCAGATGACTCAAACGACATGTCGCTGAAGATCTTGGCGAGTTTTTCTCTTGCCCTAGTGCTGATGAAGCGTGACGACGAAATTTCTTCCTCTCCTGATTCGGTTGACGATGTATAACTTGAAAAATCGGAATCGACCGCCGACGATCCCGACGAAATCGGAATTTCGACACGATACGATCCTTCTTTTTCGACGCGAAAGTGAAACCTTCCGAAAGTCATCTCCATAGGCTTCTCCAGATGTGCATATGCATCCAAACGGGAGGGTGGGTGAAGAACAAAATCGACAAGACCAGTTGCAATCTGTTTACCTCGATCCATTGCGTTGCTTGCGGTTGACGAATTCGACGATCTTGAACGTGCCATCGAGATCGGATCCTTGACGCCTCTAATTCCCACAGACGGCGCCAATTGACAAGGTATCAACTTGTCAATGCCTATGGATTGTAGGCTAGGGTTTAGTTAGAAGTAGAGGGCAAGTAGATCTCGAAGGTTTCAGCCGAAAAGTACTCGACGATTATGAAAACTAGGATTTGTAAAACAATGATTCGATGATCTCTGCGTCCCTCGACTCCCCCTTATATAGGAGGCGGAGCCGAGGGATTCGTGCTGTACAAGTTACAAAGTCCGGGAAGGTTTCTAACTCATCCCGTAAGATTACAAATAAGACTTTCTATTACAACTCTAGCTTTCCTTAATAATATCTTGGGCTTCCGAATCTTCTTATTCTTCGGGTAATGGGCCTTCGATAAACCCCGGGTACTATCTTCGGCAGGCCCATTTGGGATGCCTATGTCATCGGCCGACCTGCAGCCTCCGCAGCACACTGGCGAGTCTTGACGTCATGGTGCTCGCTGCCGTCGCCGACGTCGCTGCCAGACAGCTGATCCATATCAAACGAGAATTTATTAGTGAATGAGTTGCAAACGTGCATGATAACAAAGTTAGGAAAAACAGAGGCAGCCTCAGTTAGAGTGGACACGATTATATGTCTACATGGACGGTGTAAGCGAACCAAAGCTCATGCACAACAGATTTGTACACAGAAATGGTTCGCTGAACCCTCCCTGTAAAAATCTGTGCCCACCGATTCATCATAGGCAAAGAAACAGATTCCAGATCTGAACTTGAACACATTCCAGATTATTTGCAAAATTAAACGGTTGATATCTTTTGATTCGTGCATAAAATAACTCGATTGAGATCCTATGATTACTTGCATAAATTAACCGATTGAGATCCCATTATTACTTGCATAAATTAACCGAACGGCCGAACCCCAAATCTTAAACGAAATCAAGGAGGGATCAAAGCAAAATGGAATAAAATCGGCGCAAATATTAGCCCAATACTCATCCATCCACAGATCCATCTACACCAGCACAAATAGGGTTCAAAAAGGAATGGGGAACAAAAAGGAAGCAAACCGTAGTTACCTCGTTCCATGGGTCCTCTATGGAGGTGTCGTAGCGGTTCGGGGGCGGGACGTACGGCACCGGCTCGTAGGGGTCCCATCCCGGCGGGACCTGACCGCGACCGGCGGCAGCAGCCTCCGATGCACCGGCGGAGGCGGTGGCGACGTCCGTTGAGCGGACGGCGTCGAAGAGGGAGGCGTCGCGCTTGGAGCCGACGGCGCCGTGGACGATGGGATTGGCATTCTCCTTGTCCATCTCGCCGGCAGAGGAGAGGGAGAGGGAGAGGGTTTTTTGCTTTGGAGAAGATGATGGGACGTGAGAGAGGCGGCGTTGCGTAGGCGAGTGAGAGTGACAGAGATAGTGGGAGGAGGCGTCTATAAAGGCAAGGGGTGGTTAATGCGGCCCGCGTCCTACGCATCCACCGCTGCACGTCCGCACGTCTTGGACTTCGCAATGCGCCACGCGTCCACGATTGCACGTCTTCGACTTCCGCACCGCGACCGGCATCTACGCGTCAACAATTGCACGTCTTTCATTTCTGCACCGCAACACGCGTCCTCTAGTCTAACCTCGGAAATTTAGATATACTCGGGTATAACCTCGAGCATTATACTAGCATTTTTGTGTGCTCAGTTTTCCTCTTGAGTGCTAATACCGGCTAGTGCAATATTCTCAGTTTTACCCTCAAGTAGCTGGTCAACGGACAGATCAACAAATGGGATTAACTAGTTAAATGAGTCATTTAATGTGCAAAAAATTCCGAAAAATAGTGGCACATACTCATGGAGTCTTTACCACAAATTGCCAGTTCTCAAAACATAGATAAGTCATAGATAAATCAAGTTTTACCACAAATTGCCACTTCTCAAAGGCCTTCTCAAATCACCTAGTAGCTATGAAGGTGCATGGTTTTCCACAATAAGCCCTTCCCAAAACAGCTTTCCCCAAAACATACTTTGTCTAAATGAGGCCACAATTCTCACACTCATGTATATTTGTATTGCAAATAGTTTGAGATAGGTCAAGATGGGTTTTATTGTACAAAACACGCATTTTCCATTTTTTAAATCTCATATTTGAATCCCTTAGTCTGTTTATTACATAGGTGCCCTTGGTTTCTTGATACTACTCGGCTTTGCCCTCTCCCTCCACAAATTCTCTCACACGTGCAACATTGCCCTGATTGGTCTAGCCCATGTCACACGGATCGTGCCCGCCGACCGTTGATCGTATGATCTAACATGCAGGATAACCCCTCTCTCTCTCTCTCTGTCGGCGGTTACCTTACACTCTCTAAGTATGCTAAAGGGCGGTTTTCTGTATTTATTTTCACGCGCTAAAAATTATGAACTCTTTTAGGCATTACTTTTCACGCAAAAAATGATAAACCATCACCGATTTGTTGTAGCCATTAATTTTCACGCAAAAAATGATAAACCATCACCGATTTGTTGTATCCATTACTTTTCACGCAAAAAATGATAGACCATCACCGATTTCTTGTAGCCATTACTATTCACGGTAGCCTAACTTGTTACAAAAGCTGGTTTCGAGTGAGACCTAACCAAATTTGGCATACATTATGCCATATCTATAAGGGAATAACAACAAGGAATATCTAAAAGGGAAAGTTTCACAAAATTTGAAATTTATGGCGAAAATGATGCCATACATGATGCTGTTTTTCGAGGTTTTGACCTGAAAATCAATTGGATATTATAAAGGGAAATAAAAAGTTCGAAAAATATAAAAAAGAAACAATCTATCTATCTATGTATAGAAGATCAGCTGTATGAAATTTGAGGTCATTTAGAGGAGGTAGAATAAATCACCTTGTTAGAAAAGCTGGTTTCAGTGGAGACGAAACGGCATGCGTTTAAGCAAAGTGATTTTTTCGAACATCTCCAAATGATCCCAAATTTGCCATACATGATGCCATACGTGTAACAACAAGGAACCCTATCTAAAAAGTGTCAAAAAAGTTTGCCCAACCGTATAGCTCTATCAAAAAGAACCTCACCATGGCGCTAGTATAATTTTGGGCTTAGTTACAAACTTTCGTTACCCAACCTTCAACACGAAACTTGTTTCAAATCACTTTTGGCGTACAAGAAACAAATCCCTCCTTGATTCGAGCACCACAGCCTCCAAACTTTGCCGATGCCGATATCGGCATGGTCAGAACGGCTATGCTCGACGCCACTGCTAGGCCACCGTCGGGATGCACCCTCAATCCCGTCCCCTCATTCGATCACTGACACACCAGAGATACCGCCGAGGCCAATGCCGAACGTACATGCTGATGCTAATGCTGAACATGCATCCACGCCGATGTGGGCACGGCCACGCCGCCCTGCTATGCTGGACGCCACAGACCACCGCGAGGTCTTTCCCTTCGCCACCACACTCTTCTAGCACCCATCTATACACGCCGAGAAAGGAGAGACACTAGTTTTCTCTACATTGCTCGCGTTCGTGTCGGACACGGTCAGTCAAAGTTTTGAGGTAGTCGTCGATGTCGTCGACCATTTCTTCTCTTCTTTGCATGGTTAAACGCGTCTAGTTCATATCTATCTAATGCGTCCGGTCTCGCCTCATGCAGTTCTTTGTGGACGTCGATCTCATCTCGGCACCCCGCAGGCCACCTCCTCCGTGCCATCACCTGTAGAGCTCCGTTTAAAAATCTATTCCTACCCGTGTATTGCCCCTTGTATCAGCGCCATGGCCCACTTGTCATTCGATATACCGAAGCCCCACTCGTGCGTGTTTTGGTCAGGGATACAGCGATGCTTACGGTCAAACAAAGATGGATGGTCTGACGTGTCTTTGCGGGCTCTACGTGGCCCCACTAGTCAGAAGATAACGGTCAACCGTCGGGCAACCGGCCGTTACAGCATCTGTGATGGTTTCAGCCAAGGTCTTGGGGAAAACTGAGGAAAAACTGAGGAGCTGGGGAAAACTGAGCACAACTAAGGAACGGAGGGCACGAAAATAGAAATCCCAACTATTATACCAAGTTTTAGCATCATCCTTTAATGAGAAAGGAAAATTTTTAGCAACGAAATAAGTACACTTCTTAGTATCATCAGAAAACAGGCTACTCAGAGTAGACAGCTCAATCATGTGTTCTACAGCACTTTCTTTTTCAGTACCACAAAAATGTGTTTTCTCAACAATAGATATATGAGATAAATCAAGAGAAAAATCATAATCCTTATCCTTAATGTTTATAGGAGATGTGGCAAATTTAGGATCAGGAGACAGTTTATATCTAACAGCATGTTGTGCAAGAAGCTTTTTAATATTACTTGCATCAGTAGTAGCATTGCATTTATTTATAAAATCATCATCAAGTTCCACATAATCTTCATCAAGATCATCACTAGAGTATTCAACAGACTCAGGTGAATTAACAGGTGTAACAGTATTTTCATTAGGAATTTTAGTATTTTCAATTTGTCTAGACCTAGCAATTGTAGCATCTAGAAAAGACCCTAACGAATCACTATCATCAAGCACAGCAGAAGCATCATCAAAATTATAAGAGGAATTTTCAGAATCAGAAGAAGTACCAGCATGTGAAGCTTGTGGTGGTGAAACAAGTTTACCTATCACAGATGGTGAATCAAGAGCAGCATAGGTACTCAGAGTTGTACCTTTTCTTGTAGTGGATGGTAATATGGCGACTTTAGTATCGCGAGGTTTACCCATGATGGAGAATTTGCAGCGAACAATATCAATCCAAGTGAACTTGCAAATAAAGCTATGCTCCCCGGCAACGGCGCCAGAAAATAGTCTTGATGACCCACAAGTATAGGGGATCGCAACAGTCTTCGAGGGAAGTAAAACCCAATTTATTGATTCGACACAAGGGGAGCCAAAGAATATTTATAAGCCTTAACAGCGGAGTTGTCAATTCAGCTGCACCTGGAAACAGACTTGCTCGCAAGAGTTTATCGATAGCAACAGTTTTATAGCGATAGCGATAGTGAAATATCAGCAACAGTGTAACAAAGACAGCAGTAGTGATTATAGTAAACAGCAGGATTAAAATACTGTAGGCACAGGGATGGATGAACGGGCGCTGCATGGATGAGAGAACTCATGTAACAATCAAGGTAGGGCATTTGCAGATAATAATAAAACGGTATCCAAGTACTAAACAACCGTAGGCATGTGTTCCATATATAGTCGTACGTGCTCGCAATGAGAAACTTGCACAACATCTTTTGTCCTACCAGCCGGTGGCAGCCGGGCCTCTAGGGAATCTACTGGTAATTAAGATACTCCTTTTAATAGAGCACCGGAGCAAAGAATTAACACTCCGTGAACACATGTGATCCTCATATCACCGCCTTCCCCTCCGGTTGTCCCAATTTCTGTCACTTTGGGGCCTCGGGTTCCGGACAGCAATATGTGTATACAACTTGCAGGTAAGATCATAAAACAATGAATATCATCATGAAACAATAACATGTTCAGATCTGAGATCATGGCACTCGGGCCCTAGTGACAAGCATTAAGCATAACAAGTTGCAACAATATCATAAAAGTACCAATTACGGATACTAGGCACTATGCCCTAACAATCTTATGCTATTACATGACCAATCTCATCCAATCCCTACCATCCCCTTCAGCCTACAGCGGGGGAATTACTCACACATGGATGGGGGAAGCATGGCTGGTTGATGGAGAGGCGTCGGTGGTGATGATGGCGATGATCTCCTCCAATTCCCCGTCCCGGCGGAGTGCCAGAACGGAGTTTCTGGTCCCGAGACGGAGTTTCGCGATGGCGGCGGAGTTCTGGATGTCTTCTGGCAATTTCGTCTCACCCCCGTGCGTTTTTAGGTCGAAACCCTTAAGTAGTCCAGAGGGGGGCGTCGGAGGCTGGCCGAGGCGCCGCCACCATAGGCCGACGCGGCCCAGGGGCCCATCGCGCCGCCTTGTGGGGTGGGCGCCTCGTGGCCCCCCTCCTTCTGGTCTTCTGGCTCCGTTAATCTTCTGTGAAAATAGGCCCATTGGAATTAATCCCGGGGATTTTCCTGAAAGTTGAGTTTCTGCACAAAAATAAGACACCAGGGCAATTCTGCTGAAAACAGCGTTAGTCCGTGTTAGTTGTATCCAAAATACACAAATTAGAGGCAAAACAATAGCAAAAGTGTTCGGGAAAGTAGATACGTTTTGGACGTATCAACTCCCCCAAGCTTAGCTTATTGCTTGTCCTCAAGCAATTCAGTTAACAACTGAGTGCGATAAAAGAACTTCCACGAACACATTTGTTCATAAGATGTAAATATTCTCATGATATGGACAAGTACTTAGGCAATTCATAATAAGATATATGCAAATAAAGTCATCGAATAGCTATGTCAATCATGGAAAAGGTACCAACAAATTAATAATAAGCATCATGAATCATGTCTATCAGCAAGATTGCAATGTTCATAAAAGGATATGATAAAGTGGTATCTCGCTTGCCCGTATTTGTACAGCAAAACATAAATGCTCGGGCACCTTCGAAGTTCATGGAAAGACTGGAAGTAGAGATTATCAAAGATAAAAGCATCAAAGCTATACCACAGTTAATCACATTTTGGGACAAGCATATTGTACTAAGAATGACAGTTGTGCTCTCAAGAAGGTGCTCAAAGAAAGGATGGTGACTCAATGTAAAAGTAAAAGATTGACCCTTCGCAGAGGGAAGCAGGGATTAACATGCGCTAGAGCTTTTCATTTTAAAACAAGAGTAAAATTATTTTGAGAGGTGTTTGTTGTTGTCAACGAATGGTAGTTGGCACTCCAACTACCTCGTCAACCAGACTTTCAAGAGTGGCTCACATGAAGTACATTATCTCTACCAGCAAGGTAAATCATCCCTCTTCTCTTTTGTTTACACACGTACTTTAGTTTCATTATGGATGACACTCCCCCAACCTTTGCTTACACAATCCATGGCTAACCGAATCCTCGGGTGCCTTCCAACATTCACATACCATGGAGGAGTGTCTATTTGCAAATTAAGTTGCTTACTGATAAATCAGGGCAAAACATGTGAAGAGAATTATTGATGAAAGTTAATTAATTGGAGCTGGGAACCCCGCTGCCAGCTCTTTTTGCAAAATTATTGGATAAGCGGATGTGCCACTAGTCCATTGGTGAAAGTCTGTCAGGGAGTAAATGACAAGGTTGAAAGATAAAACACCACATACTTCCTCATGAGCTATAAAACATCGACACAAATTGAGAAGTATTTTGAAGGTTTAAAGGTAGCACATGAGAATTTACTTGGAATGGTTTGAAATGCCATGCATAGGTATTTATGGTGGACACTTTGGAATAACTTGGTTTTCAGAGGTTTGGAAGCACGAGCAGCGTTCCCGCTTAGTACAAGTGAAGGCTAGCAATAGGCAGGAAGCGACAATCAAGAGAGCAATAAGCTTGTCATAATCATGCTTGCGACAAAATGAATTAACGAGAGGCATAAAAGTGATACAAGAACTCTGAGGCAAAGTAAATCATCGAGGCTTAATTGACTTTTGTTCAGTCATATGCATGCGTGAGCATGTGCCAAGTCGATTCAAGTGAATTATTCAGAGGAGGATACCACAATGTCATACCTATCTATGAATAAAACAACGCAAGCAAATATTTATGATATGCTACTCATATTAATAAATTGGAGCTAAACATGAGAGATTATGAACTACTAGACTTTATTAAATGACATATACCTCACATGAACCAACTAAGCATGCTCACATGGATGAGTATATGTACAAAAATGAAAACAAATAGAGTTCATACCAGCCTCTCACCACGGTCGAGTTGTCGTAGATCGTCATTATTGCCTTTCACTTGTGTAGCTTGAATAATATGGAATGAAAACCAAGCTCCAGCCACCGGAGACCGCTGAACTCCATAATGAACTTTACAAAACCAAAGAAGAACAACAAATATTTTTGGTGTTTTCGAATTGGAGACAAGAACAAAAGGAAACAAGCAAACGAAGCAAAATCTTTTTGGATTTTCTTATAGCAAACCAACGATAGAAAATAAAGCAAAATAGGAACAAGAAACCAAAATAAACAAATGGTAAAGAGAAACAACAGAAATATTTTTTGGTCTTTTTGTGTTTTAGGAAAGAAACAAAGCAAAAACAAGAAAATGAAAACTAAAAGAGTCACATAAACACAAAGTAGCAGAAATTCGTCAAACTTGACAGCAGTACAGTAATCTATTTTTACGAAAATCTTCCGCTGCTCAACTCGAAAAGTGCTCAACTAATGAAAGTTAGATAATAACCTGGGAACATGCACCAAAATTGACTTCACAAAATAACGTTCTGGCTGTTTTTGGGAATTTTTTTGGTATCAGTCCAGAATCTGTTTTCAAACAGCACTTCCCCAAATATCATCTCCCTCTTATTAGAAACCACCTTAAGAAGCTAAACAAGTATGTACAAGTATCCGGCAATTGTAATATGAAATGAATGAGTGATGTCGGTATACCTCCCCCCAAGCTTAGGCTTTTGGCCTAAGTGGAGATCAATCCCATGGTGCCCATGAAGTGGCACCTCCGTAGTATGACGAAGAAGGATCCTGATGCAGGTATGTGCTGGAAGACGCACCAGGATACGTGACGGTGTACCCGTAGGAGGGCTCGGCGTCCTCGGAGTCATGCTTCTGGTGGAAACCATGTATCCTCAGCTGCTTATCCACCTCCTCCTTAGAGCGCGACCACGGTCTCCTGTGAACACTGAACAAATCTGGCTGCGGCAAAGGGATTTCCCTCTCATCCCCGTCAATAAACAACATTTTATATACAATATTTTCTAAACTAGAGTCAGTTGTGACAAATTGGTGACTCTTCATAGCAGCAATATCAAGCCTTATAGGGGTTAATTTCTCATCAGTAGGATCAAGAGGAAGATCTAGATATGCCATAATACGTGAGGCAACAATTCCTCCAAAAATAGGCCCCTTATTGGATAAACAACGAGCAACAAGAGCACCAAGATGATAAGGTGTATTTCCAGTAAGTGCAGCAACTAGAAAAGCAAGATGATAACTAGAAATGTTGCTAGTGTTCTCCCTACCAAGAATGCTAGTAGCAAGATACTAAGCGAAATATCTAATGGCAGGGAGTTGAATGTTTCTTATCTTGCCGCGCTGAATGGTGCGGCTATCATCATTGGTAACTTCTCGATAGAGCTCCGTCAAAGCTTTGGGGCTTTTCTCGATCTTCTTCGCAGTACCTACAGGAGTAATATCCAATGCAGCACAAAAATCTTTCAACTTCATAGTAATAGGCATGTCATAAATCCTAAATGTAACTGTTGGTGAGAAGTGTGCGTTGTTGAACTTAAAGCTTTCAACGAAGATTTTAGTTAGCATGTAGTATTGACTCCTCTCATCTTCCATATAGGTAGACAAGCCCACATTATTGATGAGGAACAAAAAGTCATAGCATGGAAAGGATGAAGCATTAGGAACTCCATTATCCTCTTCAACTTCAAAGCTCGGTGCGATGACATCCTCATTATAGGATCGTCTAATTCGAGTGGCTGCCCTTGAGGGCCTCCCCGTGCTTGTCGTCTCTCTTTCGAACACTTCTCCAAAGGTATGGTTATGCATCTTCTTTTTCTGAAATTTTTCAACAAACATTATAAAAGTTGATTTGGAGACATATAAATGAGGAAACTACTATAGGAACTTGGTAGAGTACTAAACATGCATCAAAACTAATTTTTACAACTTAGAACAAGCATGCAAGCTCACTTAACATGTTACCTACAGCAGACAAAATACTCAAGATATACTTAACCAAACAAAATTCTATTTGGATAATCGGAGGAGTCACATACCGGAGAGCAAATGTGCCAAATTTCAGACAGAAATCTGGGCTGAGCAAAGAGATCGAGAAATCCTGAGCTCTTGAGAAAAAACGCGGGTGAGAGAAAGTTGGTACGAGTTTTTTCGGGAGAGAGAGTGGAATGGGAGGAAGAGATGACTTAGTGGGGAAAGGAGGGGCCCACACCACATGGTGGCATGCCCCCCTCCTTGGCCGCGCCGGCACATGGGGGGCAGCCCTGGGGTGCCCCACTGGTCAGCCCCAGGCACTCCCAGGTTGCTCTTCGAAAAATAAGACCAACGGTATAATTTTTGTAAATTTTTGAGAACTTCAAAAAACGCAAATTTCTGGGTGTTAACATTACTATTTCAGGACAGAAAAAGATTTTCAAACTCCCAAACAACTAAAGCATTTTGCAAAACAAATAGTACCACAGCAAGTAAAGCAAGTGGAGGAAGAAAGAAATGTTGTTTAGCTCCTCTATGCATATAAAATGTACTTGTTAACAAGGTTGATCAAGTCTTGCTACCAAATAAATCTTACATGACATAAGAAGAATTAAACCTCAAATCAATCATGTTACCTTGTATTGAATTGATATGGATCCAATCATAATACTTTGATATCCTTGTTTAGGCTCATATATAGGACAATCAATAACTCCCACTTTGATAGTTCTTACATTAGAAATTGTATTAACTCCACATACTTTATCAATCCTCTTGGGAAAATAAACAGTATGCTCCTTGTCATCAACATTGAAAGTAACTTTTCCTTTATTGCAATCAATAACAGTCCCTGCAGTGTTAAGAAAAGGTCTCCCAAGAATAATAGACTTATTATCATCTTCAGGAATTTCCAACACAACAAAATCAGTTAATATTAAGCAATTATTAGTAACTTGAACAGGAACATCCTCACATATACCAACATGAATAGCAGTAGATTTATCAGCCATTTGCAAAGATATATCAGTTGGTATCAACTTATCCAAATAGAGTCTCTTATAAAGAGAAAAAGGCATAACACTAACACCTGCTCCCAAATCACATAGAGCGGTTCTAACATAATTATTCTTGATGGAACAAGGAATAGTCGGTATACTAGGTCGCTCGAGCTTCTTTGGAACTTCGCCATTGAAAGAGTAATTAGCAAGCATAGTGGAAATCTCCTCATTAGGAATTTTCCTTTTGTTAGAGACAATATCTTTCATATACTTTGAATAAGGAGGCAATTTAATAGCATCAGTCAAAGGGATTTGCAGGAACAAAGGTTTCATCCAATCACAAAATTTAATATAATGTTCTTCTTCCTTTGATTTTAGTTTCTTAGCAGGAAAAGGCATTTGCTTTTGAACCCAAGGTTCCCTTTCATTACCATGTTTCTTAGCAATAAAATCTTCTTTAGTATACTTTTTATTTTTAGCATGCTTTTCAGGTTCATCTTCAACCTCTTCTTTATCAGAAGCGTCATTCTTATCATTATCTTTATCATGTTCATTACCACTTTCAGTTTCAGCATCAGAAATAGAAATACTATTAGGATCATTAACAGGCTCGGAAGGATTCTACAACAGTTTTATGTTTCTTCTTCTTTTTCTTAGAAGGAACACTAGTTTCAGTTTGTTGAGAATCTTGTTCAACTCTTTTGGGATGCCCCTCAGGATATAGAGGATCCTGAGTAGAAACACCGCCTCTAGTTGTTACTTCATAAGCATGTTTCTCCTTAGAAGTATTCTTTAACAAGTCATTTTGCACTTTAGTAAGTTGATCAATTTGAGTTTGAACCATATGAAAATGTTTAACAAGCATCTTAACATCATTGGAGGTTCTATCCACAATATCATGCAATTCACTAATAGCTCGAGAATTTTCCATTAAATGATTCTCTACTCTCATATTAAAATTATTTTTCTTAACAACATAATTATCAAACTCATCTAAACATTGATCAGGAGGTTTTGAGTACGGAATATGTTCCCTACTAAAGCGTTGAAGAGAATGTACCTCAATCATGGATGAAGGGGGAGTTATCTTACATAAATCTTCTATGGGAGGTAAACTCTTCACATCTTCAGATTTAATATCTTTCTCCTTAAGAGATTTCTTGGCTTCCCTCATATCTTCATCATTTAATTTAATCATACCCCTCTTCTTCAATATTGGCGTTGGGGTTGGTTCAGGTGAAGTCCAATCATCATGATTTCGGCCTATTCTAGCCAATAATTCTTCAGCGTCGTCTGGAGTTCTTTTCCTGAAAACACAACTAGCACAACTATCCAGGTATGCCCTAGACTCAATGGTTAGTCCACTATAAAATATATCAAGTAAATCATGCTTTTCCGAGATCATGTCCAGGCCGAGCTACGATAAGAGAGCAAAACCTTGCCCAAGCTTCGGGCAATTTCTCTCCATCTTCCTGTTCAAAACTATAAGTTTTACTGCAAAGCAATATGTTGAGCACTAGCGGAAAGTATTTCCGAAAGAAAACATCAAGCAAACCACTTGGACTATCAATAGAATCAGGAGGCAAACTATTATACCAAGTTTTAGCATCATCCTTTAATGAGAAAGGAAATTTTTTAGCAACGAAATAAGTACGCTTCTTAGTATCATCAGAAAACAGGCTACTGATGTCTACGGGTGCTTCTATTCTTGTAGACAGTGTTGGGCCTCCAAGAGCAGAGGTTTGTAGAACAGCAGCAAGTTTCCCTTAAGTGGATCACCCAAGGTTTATCGAACTCAGGGAGGAAGAGGTCAAAGATATCCCTCTCATACAACCCTGCAACCACAAAGCAAGAAGTCTCTTGTGTCCCCAACACACCTAATAGGTGCACTAGTTCAGCGAAGAGATAGTGAGATGCAAGTAATATGGATGAGTATGAGTGGTAATAGCAATCTGAATAAAATATGGCAGCGAGTAAACATGCAACAAAACAGTAAACAAACGGAGATTCGATGCTTGGAAGCAAGGCCTAGGGATCCCGCTTTCACTAGTGGACACTCTCAACAATGATCACATAATAGGACTACTCTACACCCTCTTGTTGGATGATGAACACCACTAGCGTGTAGGATTACACGAACCCTCAATGCCGGAGTTAACAAGCTCCACAATATTCGATGTTCATGTTTAAATACCCTTAGAGTGCATGACGAGATCAACATAACCAAACCAAGTACTAACATAGCATGCACACTGTCACCTTCACGCTACGAAAGGAGGCATAGATCACATCAATACCATCATAGCAATAGTTAACTTCATAATCTACAAGAGATCACAATCATAGCCTACGCCAAGTACTACACGATGCACACACTCTGTCACCATTACACCGTGCGGGAGGAATAAACTACTTTAATAACATCACTAGAGTAGCACATAGATGATATTCAACTAGATCACATAAAAGAGAGGTGAACCACATAGCTACGGCGGAGCCCTCGGCCAGGGGTGAATTACTCCCTCCTCATCATGGAGACAGCAATGGCGGTGAAGATGGCGGTGGAGACGGCGGTGGAGATGACTCCGGGGGCAATTCCCCGTCCCGGCAGGGTGCCGGAACAGAGACTTCTATCCCCCGAATTGGAGTTTCGCGATGGCGGCGGCTCTGGAAGGTTTTCTCTGGTTTCGTCGAACTGGGTCGAGGTTTTAGGTCAGGGACGACTAAATAGGCGAAGAGGCGGAGTCGGAGGGGCCACAGGGGACCCACACACTAGGGGCGCCCCCTTGGCCGCGCCGCCCTGTGGGGTGGGGCCCCCTGGCTCCCCTCGGCCTTTCTCCGGTGCTACGGAAGCTTCCGGGAATTTTAAGATCTTCGGTGTTGATTTCGTCCGATTCCGAAAATATTTCCTTACTAGGATTTCTGAAACCAAAAACAGCAGAAAACAGCAACCGGCCCTTCGGCATATCGTCAATAGGTTAGTTCCGGAAAACGCATAAAAACGATATAAAGTGTGAACAAAACATGTAGGTATTCTCATAAAACAAGCATGGAACATCAGAAATTATAGATACGTTGGAGACGTATCAGCTACTCAGAGTAGACAGCTCAATCATGTGTTCTACAGCACTTTGTTTTTCAGTACCACAAAAAGGTGTTTTCTCAACAATAGATATATGAGATAAATCAAGAGAAAAATCATAATCCTTATCCTTAATGTTTATAGGAGATGTGGCAAATTTAGGATCAGGAGACAGTTTATATCTAACAGCATGTTGTGCAAGAAGATTTTTAATATTACTTGCATCAGTAGTAGCATTGCATTTATTAATAAAATCATCATCAAGTTCCACATAATCTTCATCAAGATCATCACTAGAGTATTCAACAGACTCAGGTGAAGTAACAGGTGTAACAGTATTTTCATTAGGAATTTCAGTATTTTCAATTTGTCTAGACCTAGCAATTGTAGCATCTAGAAAAGATCCTAACGAACCACTATCATCAAGCACAGCAGAAACATCATCAAAATTATAAGAGGAATTTTCAGATTCAGCAGAAGTACCAGCATGTGAAGCTTGTGGTGGTGAAACAAGTTTACCTATCACAGATGGTGAATCAAGAGCAGCAGAGGTACTCAGAGTTGTACCTTTTCTTGTAGTGGATGGTAATATGGCGACTTTAGTATCGCGAGGTTTACCCATGATGGAGAATTTGCAGCGAACAATATCAATCCAAGTGAACTTGCAAATAAAGCTATGCTCCCCGGCAACGGCGCCGAGAAAATAGTCTTGATGACCCACAAGTATAGGGGATCGCAACGAGTCTTCGAGGGAAGTAAAACCCAATTTATTGATTCGACACAAGGGGAGCCAAAGAATATTTATAAGCCTTAACAGCGGAGTTGTCAATTCAGCTGCACCTAGAAACAGAGACTTGCTCGCAAGAGTTTATCGGTAGCAACAGTTTTATAGCGATAGCGGTAGTGAAATATAAGCGGTAGTGTAACAAAGACAGCAGTAGTGATTATAGTAAACGGCAGGATTAAAATATCGTAGGCACGGGGATGGATGAACAGGCGCTGCATGGATGAGAGAACTCATGTAACAATCAAGGTAGGGCATTTGCGAGATAATAATAAAACGGTATCCAAGTACTAAACAACCATAGGCATGTGTTCCATATACAGTCGTACGTGCTCGCAATGAGAAACTTGCACAACATCTTTTGTCCTACCAGCCGGTGGCAGCCGGGCCTCTAGGGAATCTACTGGTAATTAAGGTACTCCTTTTAATAGAGCACCGGAGCAAAGCATTAACACTCCGTGAACACATGTGATCCTCATATCACCGCCTTCCCCTCCGGTTGTCCCAATTTCTGTCACTTTGGGGCCTCGGGTTCCGGACAGAAATATGTGTATACAACTTGCAGGTAAGATCATAAAACAATGAATATCATCATGAAACAATAACATGTTCAGATCTGAGATCATGGCACTCGGGCCCTAGTCACAAGCATTAAGCATAACAAGTTGCAACAATATCATAAAAGTACCAATTACGGATACTAGGCACTATGCCCTAACAATCTTATGCTATTACATGACCAATCTCATCCAATCCCTACCATCCCCTTCAGCCTACAGCGGGGGAATTACTCACACATGGATGGGGGAAGCATGGCTGGTTGATGGAGAGGCGTCGGTGGTGATGATCGCGATGATCTCCTCCAATTCCCCGTCCCGGCGGAGTGCCAGAACGGAGTTTCTGGTCCCGAGACGGAGTTTCGCGATGGCGGCGGAGTTCTGGATGTCTTCTGGCAATTTCGTCTCACCCCCGTGCGTTTTTAGGTCGAAACCCTTAAGTAGTCCAGAGGGGGGCGTCGGAGGCTGGCCGAGGCACCGCTACCATAGGCCGGCGCGGCCCAGGGGCCCACCGCGCCGCCTTGTGGGGTGGGCGCCTCGTGGCCCCCCTCCTTCTGGTCTTCTGGCTCCGTTAATCTTCTGTGAAAATAGGCCCATTGGAATTAATCCCGGGGATTTTCCTGAAAGTTGGGTTTCTGCACAAAAACAAAGCACCAGGGCAATTCTGCTGAAAACAGCGTTAGTCCGTGTTAGTTGTATCCAAAATACACAAATTAGAGGCAAAACAATAGCAAAAGTGTTCGGGAAAGTAGATACGTTTTGGACGTATCAAGCGTGACCGTGACCGTGACCTTGAACGCCGCCTCCATCCCTTCGGTCTTGAGGTAGTACACCCGTGTCCGACGAGCCGGGTCGTGCACGAGGTGCTCCATCAACGAAGAGAGGGCCGGATGAACAGTGGCAAGTTACAAATGGTGGATCAGGAGAGGAGGCCGGATGGAGAGAGTGTGTGTGGCAACGGTGAAGAAAATGGTGAGCCTATAAAGCAATGGGAAGAGGAAGATGAACAGTGGCTGGCTGCACCGGTGGCGGCAGCTCGGATTCCATGCCGACGCTCGGTTTCGACGCGGCCAGTAATGGCGGCGTGCGATCGGGATCGCGGGAAACTGAATGTTTGACTTTAGGTCCTGGTTGAGAATACGCACCGGGATTAAAGGGGGTGCCGCAGACGCCGCGTGGCGCAAAACCCTTTAGTCGCGGTTTGGGAGACGAGCCGGGACCTTTGGGTCTTTACGAGCCGAGACCCATGGGTGCCGTACGCTGTAGCGTACAGGGCGACTTGGCCAGGCCTTGGGTCCTGGCCCAGGACACGGTCGGGACCAAAGGTGCCTGACCAAAGGACATTTTCTACTAGTGGATTGATCTCGCCGTGGTCCTCCCCCCCACCCCCAACCCCCCAACTAAAAGGGGAGTTCTAGTCCCCGGTGTCTAAATCCACAACATGATGATCCCCAACTCCACCAAGTGGTTTTCAAGCTCAAGATTTCATTTTAGAATATAAAAGAAATATGAAAATGATATAGATAAAGTAAACATGTAACAAGTAAAGTAAACTAAATTCAATACAAAAGTAAAGTGGTACGGTGATGATAGTGATGGATACTACATGAACAAACTAAATGAATGTATGATATATGTTTTAGTATTTTCTGAATAAATGAGTGTCGAAAATAAAAATATGCGTAAATGCAAGTAAGTGTTTTATTCTAAAAAACAGACATGGGTTCATAGTTTCCCTTGTCTACTCTCTCATAAATTTGGTGTAATCAAAACGGCTTCAAAGAAGACATAATATTTATATAACCTCATAAAGTATCTGATAAGAATTCATATGAGCATCACGTCCTAAGGTTGGGATGATATCAAACATCCCACCAATACTCCTCTAGTACGAAACTCGCTACAAACTAGGTTTAAGATACATATAGTAATGTCTTTGCTTATGTGACATGATGTGTATTGTTAAATATACTACATCAAACGATATGAGATCACCTAAGATTGTCACTAGGAAATTGTAGTATATGTTTTTAGTTATACCTACTAAGGTAACAACGGAAGGGTAAAACCCATAGGAGGACCCAAACTTTTTATCACTATCAAGTTCCATACAACCATGTTATTTCAACTAATGCACATGTTCCCCTTATCGTGGTCTATCATACTAGTTGGATCATAACAGGTAATCAAGAACGGGGTACATAACACACATGTTTTATAACAGGTAATCAAGAACGGGGTCTATCATACTAGTTGGATCATAACAACTAATGCACATGTTCCCATTTTTTGTATATGTGCCTTAGAGGAAAATAAATAAAGATGTTTTATTACCATATATGTAATTGTTCATAACAAGTTTTATGCCATGTTATAACTGTATTAAGGGGAAACATTAATACACTTGTGGTATGTAAACAAAACCTTGTGTGGGGACCCCCAAGGTCGTAGGCTAGACAGACCCAGATCTCCATCTGGCATAAGCCTAACCCGGATCTCTAGGTCCTACAAGGTGAGAATCGGTAACACAACAGTGACTCTACGACTAAAAGAGTAATACAAGCTCATAACTGAGCAAAGAACCAAAGTATTACAAGCAGAGGTCATTGACCTGACATCACATTAATTAAGGAAAGCGAAGTTATGCTATTCTAAATAGCAAGATAGCAAGAGGCCAGGAGCATAACGGCGACGTCCTAGCCCCTAGATTCCAGACTGCTACCTGGGAATCTCAAGCTACTCATCGATGTCGACCTAGAAACCACCATTGTTGGAGCAACTTCGTCAGAAATAAAGCATGCAAAGATGAGTATAGGGACTCAGCAAGACTTGGTACAGCATGTTAGCAAAGCTGGTATGCGAGGCTTTATGTAGAGCTTATTTAGCGTAAATCCGGTTTTCCTTTGTAAAACAAGAGGGAGCAGAAGCTCGTCTACTCATATCATTTTAAAAAGGGATAAGAGAGCGTTATCTCTAGCTCTACTGGCCATCATATTGAATTCACCGAGATCTTCATCATTACCTGAAACCTATCAACTAGGATCACCCCCTCGATGCCCTGAGAAGTGATCCTTATCACACATTGATTACAAGTTTTACGATTGGGTTAAACTTGTGTATGATCATAGAATCCATCACCAAGTCGTCCGTAACCGTGGACGCGGCTTTTCGAAAATATTTAACCCTGTAGGGGTGTACAACTTTACCCACACGCGCCGATCGACTCTTAGCGCCGTCATGTACATGCTTCCTCGGCGTGCCGGCAGAGGGTGGTCTACCAAAACCTTTCCCTTGTTTCACCTATTCCTTGAGTCAACCTAATTGGGGAACTCCGTCATCATAGTTAGCCATGCTCCGAGGCGGTCCCGGTTATTGTGCGCAGGGGATCCAGTTGAATACCTCCAGCATCCTTCACCCCGGCCACGCCTTGTATGATGCACCTTTGAAAACCTTTTCCACCTTTTCCCCATGCGTATGGAAATGGAACTCGAAAACTAAGTGACTCATGGGTAAGCTAGGGAAGTTTGGGCCAAGGGGTTCCCATGGGCCCCTTGTGGCTGTACGCTCAGTCTTGGTTCCGAAGACGTGAACTCAGGTCCTAGTATCGGCGAGAACGAGTCAAATCACTGCATCCCCACGTGGCGGCCCATCCAAGCCTTTAAGCATGTTTAATTATCATCACCGATCTTACCACGTTATCCTGTCATACTAGGTTCATTCGCAGCTCTGATTCATCAATCGGATGGATCAGAATTTGTCAGCTAAGCATGGCTAAGCATATCTGATATAACGGTTCTAGCGATGCACATAAGCTCAAACCTAGTCTTGATGGGAGCAGTGGATCAGGGCATTTTAGGCTACAAGGATGGTAAATGCAACACATAGGATAAATATATCTGTTGATAAAACATTTTGGAATCGTATGCAATATGTAGGAACCAGAAGTAAAAGCATTTCGAAATCATATAGAACCAGGCTAGGGCTTGCCTTTGTACCTAACAAACCAATATGGATCTTCGATGATCTTGTACCTGACTTGGTCGTCGATGGACAAGTATTGAGTTGCATCATTGTCGATCTTCATCATCTCAGGCACTTACTCTATCGATCGCGAAGAAGCAAACACCGGAAAGGTGAAAGAACAATCAACACATGGCATCGATGCAATGTGCATACAAGAATGATGATATGACATGTTGAAGGCATTGAATTAAGACCTATGACATGTCCAACAATTTAATTGATGTTCGACGGAATTAGGGTTACCACTTCCGGAGCCTCAGAGGGGTACAATAAGTTCTTCTAAAACAACTAGGGCTCAAAGTTGTTTATCAATGCATCATTTTATAACCAAATTGTAGATCTCATTTTTCTGAAACTTTTGATATATTATACATATTTTCTGATTTAAAATGAATTACTTATGAATTTCACAAGATTTAATTCATTTTAAATCATTTCTGCAAATTTATGGATATTAATAAAAACCAGACAGGCATGGACCCACATGTCGGGGTTTTATTAATTTCATTAATATTTACAAAATGAATAAATATCTGACAAGGGGACCCACCTGGCAATGTATTTATCAGTTACAGAAAAAATAGAAAATGAAAAGGAAAAAGATGGTGGGCCCCACCGGAGTTAACCATGGTGGTCAACCACCGGTGTGCTACTGTAGGTGACCACACCGCGGCTGCGTTGTGGTGCACGTGCAAGGGAGGGACAGGGTGCGTTCGACGCGCCCTACTGCGGCGAGCAGTTTGGTGGCGGCGCCGCGACCTGGAGGTCGCCGGAGTGATACTGATGACGCTGACTAGCAGCGGAGGACTCGGGCGTGGGGCACGGGGGAGGTATAGAGAGAGAAAGGGAGTGGATGGACTCGTTAGCACCGGCGGCTCACCAGGGAGCTCGTGGTAGGGTTGTCGAGGCCGGTGGAGCTCCAACATCATCGATTTGACGGCGGCCGGTGACGGGGAAGTCGCAGATGGTCAGCTCGAATTCGAGCTTGCGTGAGCGATTCCTTCGGTTAGTGAGGTCTTGACGACGAAGCGAAGCTCGAGAGCATCAAGGCAGGGAACGGGGAGGTGAGGAACAACGGGGCGGGCGTCGACTGCCGGCGCTAGGGTTTCGGCCAGCTTGGAAACGAGCGAAGGAGAGCATGGGAGGGGAAGTAAGGCGAGGCCCTAGGGTTTCCAGCAGCGGCAGGGGCACTTATAGGTGCCGGCGGGCAGCGGCGAGGATCTCGGCGCTGGCGAGTAGTGATGCAACGACACGCAGGTGCTTCCTCCATCATGAGGTTGAGGACGATGGGGGAGTTTGCAAATAACCCCCTAGGGGATTTTCTGGGCTGAGGTGGGCCTCGGTTTGGGCTGCAACTGGGTTGCGCTAGAGAGAAGAGAGAGAGGGAGATGCTGGGCTGCTACCCAATTAGAGAGGGGTTTCTTTTCTCCCTTTTTTCTAAATTCCGTTTTTATTCCTTTTTGCTATTTTGGAAATCTATTTAAAAATGCAAAGTTTTGAAACTTCAAAATATCATGGCCTTCTTGACATAATGCAAATGGGCCACAAACTTTAGTTTGAAATGTTGAAACATTTTGAGAATTTGAATTTGAGAGAGATTTGTACAAACATTAAGGTTTTCAAATTTCACTTCAATGCACTTTTCTTAGGAAAAATAAACATGATGCTCATGATACACCAACAACCCTAATTATGTTTATTAAAATAGGGATGTTACAGCTTGTCCCTAGTAAAATAGTCCATTGATTAATAAGATGATCAAGGTTTCCTGATCACGAACAACCAACGTCATTAATAGTGGAGTCATGTTGTATAACGTGATGGACACACACCCATAAGGTATTGCAATGTGATCAAGTCACAAAGTTCAGCATTGCGTTACCGGCATAAAATGTTGTAGCCTAATCCTAAGACCGTGAACCATATTTAATCACTTTCACCCACAGCTGCTTTGATATCTTCAACCGCTACACCATAACAGGGTAGTGCTAAAGGTGATGCTCAGGTCTTTCAATGGGATGGGTTGAGGCGTATGTGTCAATAGCGGGATTTTTACATCGTGTGATGGATAGATAGAGAAGGGCCCACTCAGTGATATTATATCGCACCGCTTGCAAACATGTGACTAGGTCACGAGGATATGATATCATAATAACAAGTGGAATATGCTTGTCGGTAACGAGGTAGAACTAAGGTATGCCAGATACCAAAGATCAAGTCCCGGACAAACTAGGTATCGTGTAACAAAGGGAATTGTAATATCCCAGGTAATGGGGTTACAAAAATAGAGGAAACAGATATGTGCATTGCATTCATGCATAGAAAATCCGGGGAATTTTCGCGCTTTTGTTTAAAACTTCCAAAGTGATCGAGTTTTCTTTTACATCGGTGGAATTGAGTTAGTCATCGATGTGGGTGCGACAAATTTCGACATAACCTTTCTGAATTTGTGTTCTGGGGAAACAATTTGAACTCAAATTTAAATATGAAGGATAGAAATTCAAATAAGAATTTGAATTGGAACATAAACAAGTAATATGTAAAAGTAAACACATTTAATAATTCCAAATGAATAAATAATTTAAACTTTAATATAAATAACATTGTCCAATTATTTACAATTTTTCACATAAATAGAAATAGAGAAAGATTACAAAAAGAAAATAAAAGAAGTCCTAAATCTCAATCTTCCAATCTTCTTGTTCTTCTTTCCACTGCAAAAGACACAACAAAGGCAAGAAAATAGTTTGTTAATGTTAAAATGTTGCCATCATCAATGATGAGGCATTTTAATGTGTTGGAGCTTAACTATTAGACATTAGAAACTTGTTCTAATACCCAATTGGTGGCTAGAGGAATCAATCTGAATCTAAAGGCAACATTGGATCAAGAGAACCATCTTTGGATCATAAAAGGGACAACTGGATCATCTCGGATCATAATCAGCAAGTAGGCAATATGGGTAAATGGCAGCATTGGATCAATAACAGAGAAAGGACAAGACAAATCATATTTGATCCATTTATCTATGTTAACAAGTCAATAGATCAGTCCCTCTAAACCTAGACAAGCTCCTAATCGGAAAAGTCACTATGGAATTTAAACTAGTTTACTATTGGTATTGATTACCAACAGAAACTTAAATCACTAATCCATCTCATTATTCTAGTAATCATGCATCATCTTAATTACTTATCAAAACAACCAGTAATCATGTCAATTGGCAAACAACTAAAGTCCACTGGTATTACACACTTGACATGGTATTATACACTTGACAGTATCAAAAATAAAGGCCCAACTAGGATAAGAGCAAGCGACGTTGCTTGCACTAGGAAGAGGAGAAAACCAAATTGTCAATCTGCACAAGAGATGGGGCCACACCCCGGCAGCTCACACATATGCATTGCTTTGTGTCTTTGTCGATGCCACAATCGGTAGTTCGAAGTACAAAAGGAAAACAACAGCAGCTAGCCAAACCATAGTATGCACACACGAGCAAACCATTCCTGCAGCTTCTCTGTACGCCCACACATATCATTTAGCCATCTCTAGTTCACCAAGAATAATCACTGAGCTCAGCAGCTGGAAATGGGAGGAGCTCGGAGAGGAAAGCATGTCACCAGGTTGGATATATCAAAAATCAGAAGGACAAGCTACCAAGGGCATCAACACTAAGATCCAACCACCCTGCAAGCTGGATCCGAGTCCGGGAGGATTAGAAGGAATTATTTCTCTCAGACGTGCATAGAAGTGCTATGCATGATCATCATCGAGAAATTAGGGAGGCACATGTAAGTATACTGTTCTTATTACCATTTTGTGCCTCGGCCTTTGCATCATTGGCAAGGCTAGAAGATCAAGCCATATCTGTTCTTATCAGCTTAAGATTATCCAACAAGGGACAACAAGATCCACAAATAAAATTCAACCCTGAAAAAAAAAAATCATTTCTAGTTGCTACTTTGCAACTAGATCATAGACAAGAAACTCAAAGCTCATTTTGTGTTTTCCCACAACACTACTTGTCCAAGATCATATATGCACGAGGCTTTAATCATCACCCTAAGCCACCGGTAATAATCCACATGTTACGAGGGAACTACTTAGTGTCCAGGAAATCATCCCAAGCCAACCAAGTAGTACCATAGCAGCAATCAGAGGCACTATAAGCATACAAGTCATCACAGACAAGCCAACAAGTAAATTGCCAAGTTACAAATAATAATAATCTCATTTACTTGTGTGTACACCAATAATAATTAGCTTGACAATAAAACTCTCACAAACAGCTCAAGCTTATACGCACATGCTTGACAGTAAAATGATATATTTATCAGGGTAGGGCATGTTCATTTTTTCATCTGTAATAGAAACAACAGATCACACTCATGGCTAGATCATCCAAATGAGGGCATGACATAAAAGCACCTTAACTGAATGTAGATTCAGTTTTGACAGTGTTAAGGTATCAATATAGTACAAGTGCTTGGGACGATGAATCATCCCAATAGTGACACCATATCAAGTCTAGTACATGTATCAGTGAATCAAAAGCTTAACTAACCCAAGCAACACCCCACCTAGCACCATAAGCCTCACATAAGCTACCAGAATAAGAGCAAATACAAGTATGGGCATAATCCAACACCACCTGGGGTATTGCATTGTCAAGTAATATCCCTGCCACATACACTTCAGTGATCATTTGGATCATACCTCACTTCTCCAAGCCATATATCAAAGAGAACAAGCTATTGTAATTTTGCAGCACATTGAACATAGGCAAAGGAGAGGGAATGATTTAGCTCACAGTGCCGTAGCGGAGAAGTAGACGCCGGGGTTGCAGAGGATGCCGTTCCGCCGGCATCGAGGATGCGATAGTCACCACCAACACCACACCAGCACCGGTACACGGGCGCCGGGGTTGCACATCGGTGGCCGTCCCGCCGACGTCGAGACAACGGTCGACACACGACCAGAAGCATCACCACCACCACACCAACACCACCGGACATCTCCATCACCACCGTCGAGATCATGCCATGCCAAAGAGGAGCACCGGAGTAGTGGTCGATGACGAGGTCAAAGGAAAGCAAGGAGCGGAGGCGCGGACGACCACGCCGGAGCGGCATCTCGCCGAAGTGCGGGAGCAGCCGAGAGAAGCGGCGCGACGGCGGACGGCGGTGCTCGCCGAGGCCGGCGGTGGCCAGAACCAACACAAATAAGTAGCTAGGGTTCCGGGGTCGGGGCGACCGCTAGAGACCACGAAGTTCAAATCGACAGAGAGGAGTGGTAGAGCTCGTCGGGGGGAGCAAGAACCCCAACTCGCCGGAGCCTGAGAGGGCCGGAAGCGGCCATAATACGGCGGCGACGCGACGGAGTTTTGGGGGTGAGTTCTGGCGACAGGAGCATCTAGGAGAGGGGAGTGTAGGTGGAGGAGAGCGAGGAGAGGAAGACGGAGCCTCACCGGCCAACGACGGCGGCGGATGCGGGCCGCGAACGGCCGAGAGCAGGCGACGGTGGCGGCCGGACCAATGCCAAGCGGCGACGGCGTCGCATACCCGTGAGAGAATCGATGTGGGGGAGGAGAGCATCTTGGCGGCGAGGAACCAACGAAGGAGGCGAGCGAGTGGTTCGCCGACCTGCGGCGGCGGCGGAGGGGGCCGGCGACCGGCTGGAATCCCGGCGCGGCGGCCACATCGCCGGGGAGGGAGCCAGGTCGCGTGTGTAGTCGTGGTCTCGTGGGGAATTGTTTGTGAGAAGTGAAACAAGAGCGACGTGAGAGGCTGGGCTATGTTGGACTTGGACTCGACCGTGTACATACGTATATGCGAATTGGCCCAACTCTAAACCTAGTGACTCATTCACTAGATATGCCCGTATGTCCCCGACTATAACTTAATCGAATTAAAACATGTACATACTCGTATTAGTGCGTTTATGTGTGACTATTTTTTTACAAATTAAATAAAATACTTAACAATAAATACATGTTGTTTTATAAACTAAGAAAGTGAAAAACATTTACAAACCAAGCTAGCCATTACATTGAACTCTTCAGGATTTTAATTCACTTCTAGTTACTTTAAAAATACACGGAAAAATATGTTATGAGAAATAAATATCAAATAGAACTTATAAATGTTTGAGATACAACTTCAGCCGTAACCATGTAATAAATATTTTAATTATGATTTAAACATGATTGAATGAATACAACTTACTATTTTATTTTTTAGTTAATAAACACAAAAACAATAGAGTTAATATAAATGCATTATAAATTATACCTAGTACTTGCTTACATCTTTTAAAATATTTTAAAGTAGTTAACACCGTTTAGAAAATTCTTTAAACCTAAATATAATATAAAGTGCTATACTTTTACTTTCTAAAATTAGTAATATTAGGAGTTTGCAATCACATTTAAAAGTCATAAAAACTCCAACAACACTTAAAAATCATATACTTGCACAAACTAAATCAATGTAGAATATTTGACATACTTTGCATATCCTTGCTCTCTTAAGTAAATTTAAATGCTAAATGAATATACACTTGTCTAGTTCATATGTTTCATCCAATCCTACTTAGTGAACAAATAAAAATAATAGTGAACCCTAGAAGTATTTGACTTTATCCACTTTTCTTATTTTATTGAAGTATTTATTATTCCTAAAGTAACATATTATTCAAAAGTTATTGAAGTAAAGATCTAGTGAACATTAAAATGCCTCTTATCAAAATATAGAACATTTCCTTTTGTATGATAAAGTTATGACTCAACTATGAAGAATTGTGTGCTAGTGTATTGTTGTACTTTACCATTCAAGCTATGGATCATCTCCAAATTAACCGAAAACCCTACTCGGAACCCTAACTGTGAACTAAATCTAAAATCGCAACACATCATAAAGAAATCATTATAACTCACCAATTCTAAATTCATCGGGGTTAGGTTACACTTAGAGCGATTGCATCTCATATTTATGCATTATGACATATTTGCCAATCTTTTAAACATTGTCCTTACCGGACGATGATGCTATTTCAGAATTTGGAGTTATTGCGTATCGAAGACCTTGCCTGCATAATCTTGCAGTCAAGAAAGGCAAGTTCATCACTTGCTCATGTCATTTGAGTATTTCTATCAAATTACTTGCAAAGTATTATGGTTATCACTATTGCATAAAAATCAAAACCACTACTTTCATAACTATGAATATGACTATGTGGTGGGCAATGGAACCATGGATTGTGTTGATATGGTGGAGGTTCCATTGCACGGGTTTATATCCATCTAGGATTAAACAACAAATGTCGCCAGTGATTCTTGTGCCGTAATACCCGTGTTAACCATAAGATCCGGAGTGGGACGGAGTAGTCAAAAGTGTTTCCACCTCTCGTTCATCAACGGATGCGCTTACCGTAGTAGTTCTATCTGGCGGAACAACCGGAGGGTGGGGATCCCATTCTAATTCCCCACGGTAAAGCATTGCTTGCCGTAGCAGTTGTATCTTGCGGAACAACCGGAGGGTGGGGATCCCATTCTAATTCCCCACGGTAATGCGGTCTATGATGGGTTGCAGCTACCGGCGTAGGAGTGTATGGTAGAGCCCGAGCATCGTCGTCGTGGTCGGGGTCCACCCCGAAATTACGGGAATAATGGGACCGGCGTGGACCCAGGGTCGGGGCATGCAACAACGGGTGGGTGTTCGAGGTAGCGGAGGAACATGATTGGCTAGACCTTATACCGGGCCTCACACCAAAGGAAGTGTGGACGAGAACATGACTCGGTTGGCACCAAGGTTAAGATCTCTTATGGGTAAAGCAACACACCTCTCGCGAGTGTAAAGAACCGTGACTCGTCACTCCTCGTTCCGGGATATGGAGCTGCGAACGCGGCCGGAAAGGAGCTCCATGAAGTTCTAGTAAACCGGTGAAGGCTGACGGACATAGTTCTTCTGAATAAAAGCAACCTTTTGAAGAAATGGTTATAAAAACTTGCATTGGTATTAGACTTTCTGGTCTAATGCCGTAGCTAGTGCATTAAACACCTCTTTCCTATAATGAACTTGTTGAGTACGCTCGTACTCATCCCACTCTTAAATCCCCTGCTTAGATATGGAGGCCACAAAGGAGGAACTACAGTGCAACTCGAAGGCCGAGGAGTCAACAACTACTTCACGAGACAGGACCTCGTCGGAGGAATCGAATACCACATCCAGCAAGGAGAAAACCTAGATTAGCAATAGAAAGGAACTAGCTTCCTAAACCTAGCTCCTATTTAGCTAGAATCTATTCAAAGCCCTATAGCTAGTCAAATACTCTACAAATAGAGTTCGTGATAGGATTAGACTACGAGTCGTTCTTCGAAGTTTATTTGCAGATTTACCTCATTGTGAAGTAGGAGGTTGTGCTTGATCTTATGTAACAGAGTCCGTATGTAATTCTATAGACATGCCTTGGACCCGCATATGTTTCGTTGTACCACTCGAGCGATATAATACTAGTGGAACGATGTTTCATTGGTGTTATATCAGACTTGCATACTACACCATGCAGTGGTATGCCGGGTCACCACAGTTGGTATCAGAGCAAATGCTTTGACCCTAGGATTAAAAAAAACCCTTTAAAGGAGACCTATAGGATTGGTAGTGTCTATAGGAAGTTGTCTTAGTTAAACCAAATCTTCTTATTACTTGAGATGGATATTCACTTGAGAATAATCCTGACACACTTGAGTCAATCTTTCTTACCTATCTTTTCTAAGTAAAGTTAGTTAGCTAATCCTAAACATGTAGGACATCAATAAGTCCTTAAAACTATAGATGAGTAGATCACAGCTGGATACAATACATGGTAGTCCAAAGAGAGGATACAACCATAAGGAATATATCCTATTGGAAGATGTGTACCAACACCTGTTACAGTTAAATAAGAGTTATCCAGACCTGTAATAGGAGTTATATCAAGTGATGAAGATAATTAAGATATCCTAATAGAAGATGTAGACCCAGATAAGTAATGAGTAAGTAAAATTATCTAGACATGTGAAACCATTGATAATAAGTAATAACTATGAGTCATATGAGGTAGTATAGACCATGACGAGTCAATCATGGGAGGTAAGGAAGAGAGATAGGAATAAAATATGCCTACTTACATGGTAGGGATAGAAATCATATATGATTCACCTGAGAATCGTTATGTGATGGACTAGAATATCATAAATACTTAGGAGGAGTTTGATAAGAAGTTAGACGTGAAACAATAGAGTAAGATTTGTGTTCCAAAACCATGGGAACTGTGTCAAGTACATCAGAACCCTAGTTACATGGTAAGAACACATGGAAGTATAGGAACTACATTCCAATAGTATGTGTTTAGAATAACCATACTAGAACTAGTGGTATCATACAAAATAGTCCTCAACAGCACTTATATATGATATAATACTTTGTTAGTACTTCCAAACAAATTTAGGTTAACCTTAACCATCCCAAACCAATTTGTTTCAAGTTTATCTCATTGCAAATGTGCAATTAAGGTAAAAGTTGAGACAAAAAGTAGAATTCCAAATATTCGTGCTAAGTATTACAATATAAACCTATATTATGTGGTGTTATATACTACACATCAGAGCCTGATGTTTAGAGATGTCTTACTCAACTATTATATTCAGGCTTATGATGGTGTGTATTATATGCACAAAGCTGAATCTTCTTGGATTTTATTGGATTTTCATTGTTTGACTAGATCCATACATGAAGTTTGACTTTGGTATGCAAATGCATGTTGCAATATCAAGTCCTTACTTGATGTTATAGATCTAGAGGGTAATAGTATTCGTGTGAGGAAGCGACGAACTCTGGAAGATTCCGAAGACAAGATGAAGATTCATCAGAGAAAGGAAGCAAAGTTGTGGGAAGTAACCACAATACTCTGAAGGAAGTATCAATCAAAACTCATGCTTTACCTCAATAGAGGAGTACTTTAGTACATAAGAAGCATGAAGGTAAGAAATATGGTGATTATGGTGAAGCTCAAGCAGATCCATAGTCAACATAGAAGAGGGAATGCATGGGAAATCACTTAGGATACTATATTCATAGTGTCAGCTAGTGGTTATCTTGCAACAATAAACCCTCGAAAAAGGAAGATGACCTATGCAACCATAGCAGATATGAGAAGACCATAGTTGATACCAGAAGACCACAGTTAATATAGGGTCAATACTGCGAGATAAAGTAGAGGATGTCTAGTCCAGTTGATCAGAACTTATAATAGAATCCATTTTTAGATAACAAATAGCCACAATTGGTATCAAGTAGTCCACCATTGGATTATTTGTACCAAGAAGTTGTGAACAAATAAAATTTTGTCAACCAAATAACAATGACCTATAATCATTTAATCGAAGGATTCGCATTGGAGGTCCACAATTGAGTGGATACACCACAGATATTCTTCGCAAGACATTCGAAGAGTACAAACCATAGACTAGACCTAGACTAGTATTCTAACCATAAGTACAATGGGTGGAAGAAAAGGAGTTGAAGACCATAAGAAAACTCTAAGGGGTAGAGTAAAGATTGAGTTGGATGTACCACGACTCAATACTTTGAGTAAGATATAAGAAGAAGGTCTGAACTGAGAGGAAGTTTGATCTTATTTTCATAAGATTATTGAACACTACTTTCAGAAGGATGTCAGACCAGAAGCCGAGGTTCATACCTCGAGGAAGTAAGAAGTGGACTATAACTTGAAAAAGTGAGTAAAATTTACTCGGAAGTACGGAAGCTCAAGTAAGCTAAGTATAATGAAGTTGGACGAAGGAAATACCGTAGACCAATAAAGCCCAAGATGGTCAAAGAATGAAGAAGATTGAACATACCAACATCAAAGACTAATAGAATGATTCCTTTCATGGAACCTAAAGAACACAAAATAGTTATAGGTATCAACTATAAACCATGATTGGATGGACTAAATGAGTCTAATCCATTCTTAGGGAAATAAACCATCATGACCATTTCCATGGTCAGTACCTTACCAAGTACCATTATTGCAGTTTTGGTAGGAAGGGAAAACAAAGACCTATTTTATCAAATAGGAGAATGTTATCCAGTTAGTCTTCAATTAAGACTGTCAGGACAAGAAGAAGTCCCACCATTGATTCTTCAATGAGAAAGGAAACAAGCTTATAATATTGGAGGAAATCATGGAAGTAAAGGAAGTAATAGTTGTTTAATGTCAAACACTAATGGATTCCAGGAAGAATCTGGACAAGGGATATATTCAATTATATCCGGTGAGATCACCACGGAGTTCGAGAAAAGTCGTAGTCTGCACAAGTCAGATCCACACTTCGGAAACGTGAGAGAGATCAAACTTCGAGGACGAAGTTTAGTTTAAGGGGTAGAGACTGTAATATCCCAGGTAATGGGGTTACAAAAATAGAGGAAACAGATATGTGCATTGCATTCATGCATAGAAAATCCGGGGAATTTTCGCGCTTTTGTTTAAAACTTCCAAAGTGATCGAGTTTTCTTTTACATCGGTGGAATTGAGTTAGTCATCGATGTGGGTGCGACAAATTTCGACATAACCTTTCTGAATTTGTGTTCTGGGGGGAAACAATTTGAACTCAAATTTAAATATGAAGGATAGAAATTCAAATAAGAATTTGAATTGGAACATAAACAAGTAATATGTAAAAGTAAACACATTTAATAATTCCAAATGAATAAATAATTTAAACTTTAATATAAATAACATTGTCCAATTATTTACAATTTTTCACATAAATAGAAATAGAGAAAGATTACAAAAAGAAAATAAAAGAAGTCCTAAATCTCAATCTTCCAATCTTCTTGTTCTTCTTTCCCTGCAAAAGACACAACAAAGGCAAGAAAATAGTTTGTTAATGTTAAAATGTTGCCATCATCAATGATGAGGCATTTTAATGTGTTGGAGCTTAACTATTAGACATTAGAAACTTGTTCTAATACCCAATTGGTGGCTAGAGGAATCAATCTGAATCTAAAGGCAACATTGGATCAAGAGAACCATCTTTGGATCATAAAAGGGACAACTGGATCATCTCGGATCATAATCAGCAAGTAGGCAATATGGGTAAATGGCAGCATTGGATCAATAACAGAGAAAGGACAAGACAAATCATATTTGATCCATTTATCTATGTTAACAAGTCAATAGATCAGTCCCTCTAAACCTAGACAAGCTCCTAATCGGAAAAGTCACTATGGAATTTAAACTAGTTTACTATTGGTATTGATTACCAACGAAACTTAAATCACTAATCCATCTCATTATTCTAGTAATCATGCATCATCTTAATTACTTATCAAAACAACCAGTAATCATGTCAATTGGCAAACAACTAAAGTCCACTGGTATTACACACTTGACATGGTATTATACACTTGACAGTATCAAAAATAAAGGCCCAACTAGGATAAGAGCAAACTGACGTTGCTTGCACTAGGAAGAGGAGAAAACCAAATTGTCAATCTGCACAAGAGATGGGGCCACACCCCAGCAGCTCACACATATGCATTGCTGTGTGCTGTCGATGCCACAATCAGTAGTTCAGAAGTACAAAAGCAAAACAACAGCAGCTAGCCAAACCATAGTATGCACACACGAGCAAACCATTCCTGCAGCTTCTCTGTACGCCCACACATATCATTTAGCCATCTCTAGTTCACCAAGAATAATCACTGAGCTCAGCAGCTGGAAATGGGAGGAGCTCGGAGAGGAAAGCATGTCACCAGGTTGGATATATCAAAAATCAGAAGGACAAGCTACCAAGGGCATCAACACTAAGATCCAACCACCCTGCAACTGGATCCAGTCCAGGAGGATTAGAAGGAATTATTTCTCTCAGACGTGCATAGAAGTGCTATGCATGATCATCATCGAGAAATTAGGGAGGCACATGTAAGTATCTGTTCTTATTACCATTTTGTGCCTCAGCCTTTGCATCATTGGCAAGGCTAGAAGATCAAGCCATATCTGTTCTTATCAGCTTAAGATTATCCAACAAGGGACAACAAGATCCACAAATAAAATTCAACCCTGAAAAAAAAAAATCATTTCTAGTTGCTACTTTGCAACTAGATCATAGACAAGAAACTCAAAGCTCATTTTGTGTTTTCCCACAACACTACTGTCCAAGATCATATATGCACAGGCTTTAATCATCACCCTAAGCCACCAGTAATAATCCACATGTTACAGGGAACTACTTAGTGTCCAGGAAATCATCCCAAGCCAACCAAGTAGTACCATAGCAGCAATCAGAGGCACTATAAGCATACAAGCTGTCACAGCAAGCCATCAAGTAAATTGCCAAGCTGCAAATAATAATAATCTCATTTTACTTGTGTGTACACCAACAATAATTAGCGTAACAATTAAACTCGCACAATCAGCTCAAGCTTACACAAACATGCTTATCAGTAAATGGATATGTTTATCAGGGTAGGGAATATTCATTTTCATCTGTAATAGAAACAACAGATCACACTCATGCCTGGGATGAGTAGATCATCCAAATAGGGGCATGACATAAAAGCACCTTAACTGAATGTGGATTTAGTTTTGACAGTGTTAAGGTATCAATATAGTACAAGTGCTGGGACGATGAATCATCCCAATAGTGACACCATATCAAGTCTAGTACATGTATCAGTGAATCAAAAGCTTAACTAACCCAAGCAACACCCCACCTAGCACCATAAGCCTCACATAAGCTACCAGAATAAGAGCAAATACAAGTATGGGCATAATCCAACACCACCCGGGGTATTGCATTGTCAAGTAATATCCCTGCCACATACACTTCAGTGATCATTTGGATCATACCTCACTTCTCCAAGCCATATATCAAAGAGAACAAGCTATTGTAATTTTGCAGCACATTGAACATAGGCAAAGGAGAGGGAATGATTTAGCTCACAGTGCCGTAGCGGAGAAGTAGACGCCGGGGTTGCAGAGGATGCCGTTCCGCCGGCATCGAGGATGCAGTAGTCACCACCAACACCACACCAGCACCGGTACACGGGCGCCGGGGTTGCACATCAGTGGCCGTCCCGCCGACGTCGAGACAGCGGTCGACACACGACCAGAAGCATCACCACCACCACACCAACACCACTGGACATCTCCATCACCACCGTCAGATCATGCCATGCCAAAGAGGAGCACCGGAGTAGTGGTCAGTAACGAGGTCAAAGGAAAGCAAGGAGCGGAGGCGCGGACGACCACGCCAGAGCAGCATCTCGCCGAAGTGCGGGAGCAGCCAGAGAAGCGGCGCGACGGCAGACGGCGGTGCTCGCCGAGGCCGGCAGTGGCCAGAACCAACACAAATAAGTAGCTAGGGTTCCGGGGTCGGGGGCGACCGCTAGAGACCACGAAGTTCAAATCGACAGAGAGGAGTGGTAGAGCTCGTCGGGGGGAGCAAGAACCCCAACTCGCCGGAGCCTGAGAGGGCCGGAAGCGGCCATAATACGGCGGCGACGCGACGGAGTTTTGGGGGTGAGTTCGGCGACAGGAGCATCTAGGAGAGGGGAGTGTAGGTGGAGGAGAGCGAGGAGAGGAAGACGGAGCCTCACCGGCCAACGACGGCGGCGGATGCGGGCCGCGAACGGCCGAGAGCAGGCGACGGTGGCGGCCGGACCAATGCCAAGCGGCGACGGCGTCGCATACCCGTGAGAGAATCGATGTGGGGGAGGAGAGCATCTTGGCGGCGAGGAACCAACGAAGGAGGCGAGCGAGTGGTTCGCCGACCTGCGGCGGCGGCGGAGGGGGGCCGGCGACCGGCTGGAATCCCAGCGCGGCGGCCACATCGCCGGGAGGGAGCCAGGTCGCGTGTGTAGTCGTGGTCTCGTGGGGAATTGTTTGTGAGAAGTGAAACAAGAGCGACGTGAGAGGCTGGGCTATGTTGGACTTGGACTCGACCGTGTACATACGTATATGCGAATTGGCCCAACTCTAAACCTAGTGACTCATTCACTAGATATGCCCGTATGTCCCTGACTATAACTTAATCGAATTAAAACATGTACATACTCGTATTAGTGCGTTTATGTGTGACTATTTTTTTACAAATTAAATAAAATACTTAACAATAAATACATGTTGTTTTATAAACTAAGAAAGTGAAAAACATTTACAAACCAAGCTAGCCATTACATTGAACTCTTCAGGATTTTAATTCACTTCTAGTTACTTTAAAAATACACAGAAAAATATGTTATGAGAAATAAATATCAAATAGAACTTATAAATGTTTGAGATACAACTTCAGCCGTAACCATGTAATAAATATTTTAATTATGATTTAAACATGATTGAATGAATACAACTTACTATTTTATTTTTTAGTTAATAAACACAAAAACAATAGAGTTAATATAAATGCATTATAAATTATACCTAGTACTTGCTTACATCTTTTAAAATATTTTAAAGTAGTTAACACCGTTTAGAAAATTCTTTAAACCTAAATATAATATAAAGTGCTATACTTTTACTTTCTAAAATTAGTAATATTAGGAGTTTGCAATCACATTTAAAAGTCATAAAAACTCCAACAACACTTAAAAATCATATACTTGCACAAACTAAATCAATGTAGAATATTTGACATACTTTGCATATCCTTGCTCTCTTAAGTAAATTTAAATGCTAAATGAATATACACTTGTCTAGTTCATATGTTTCATCCAATCCTACTTAGTGAACAAATAAAAATAATAGTGAACCCTAGAAGTATTTGACTTTATCCACTTTTCTTATTTTATTGAAGTATTTATTATTCCTAAAGTAACATATTATTCAAAAGTTATTGAAGTAAAGATCTAGTGAACATTAAAATGCCTCTTATCAAAATATAGAACATTTCCTTTTGTATGATAAAGTTATGACTCAACTATGAAGAATTGTGTGCTAGTGTATTGTTGTACTTTACCATTCAAGCTATGGATCATCTCCAAATTAACCGAAAACCCTACTCAGAACCCTAACTGTGAACTAAATCTAAAATCGCAACACATCATAAAGAAATCATTATAACTCACCAATTCTAAATTCATCGGGGTTAGGTTACACTTAGAGCGATTGCATCTCATATTTATGCATTATGACATATTTGCCAATCTTTTAAACATTGTCCTTACCGGACGATGATGCTATTTCAGAATTTGGAGTTATTGCGTATCGAAGACCTTGCCTGCATAATCTTGCAGTCAAGAAAGGCAAGTTCATCACTTGCTCATGTCATTTGAGTATTTCTATCAAATTACTTGCAAAGTATTATGGTTATCACTATTGCATAAAAATCAAAACCACTACTTTCATAACTATGAATATGACTATGTGGTGGGCAATGGAACCATGGATTGTGTTGATATGGTGGAGGTTCCATTGCACGGGTTTATATCCATCTAGGATTAAACAACAAATGTCGCCGATGATTCTTGTGCCGTAATACCCGTGTTAACCATAAGATCCGGAGTGGGACGGAGTAGTCAAAAGTGTTTCCACCTCTCGTTCATCAACGGATGCGCTTACCGTAGCAGTTCTATCTGGCGGAACAACCGGAGGGTGGGGATCCCATTCTAATTCCCCACGGTAAAGCATTGCTTGCCGTAGCAGTTGTATCTTGCGGAACAACCGGAGGGTGGGGATCCCATTCTAATTCCCCACGGTAATGCGGTCTATGATGGGTTGCAGCTACCGGCGTAGGAGTGTATGGTAGAGCCCAGACACTGTCGTCGTGGTCGGGGTCCACCCCGAAATTACGGGAATAATGGGACCGGCGTGGACCCAGGGTCGGGGCATGCAACAACGGGTGGGTGTTCGAGGTAGCGGAGGAACATGATTGGCTAGACCTTATACCGGGCCTCACACCAAAGGAAGTGTGGACGAGAACATGACTCGGTTGGCACCAAGGTTAAGATCTCTTATGGGTAAAGCAACACACCTCTGAGAGTGTAAAGAACCGTGACCTGTCACTCCCCGTTCCGGGATATGGAACTGCGAACGCGGCCGGAAAGGAGCTCCATGAAGTTCTAGTAAACCGGTGAAGGCTGACGGACATAGTTCTTCTGAATAAAAGCAACCTTTTGAAGAAATGGTTATAAAAACTTGCATTGGTATTAGACTTTCTGGTCTAATGCCGTAGCTAGTGCATTAAACACCTCTTTCCTATAATGAACTTGTTGAGTACGCTCGTACTCATCCCACTCTTAAATCCCCTGCTTAGATATGGAGGCCACAAAGGAGGAACTACAGTGCAACTCGAAGGCCGAGGAGTCAACAACTACTTCACGAGACAGGACCCTGTCAGAGGAATCAGATACCACATCCAGCAAGGAGAAAACCTAGATTAGCAATAGAAAGGAACTAGCTTCCTAAACCTAGCTCCTATTTAGCTAGAATCTATTCAAAGCCCTATAGCTAGTCAAATACTCTACAAATAGAGTTCGTGATAGGATTAGACTACGAGTCGTTCTTCTGAAGTTTATTTGCAGATTTACCTCATTGTGAAGTAGGAGGTTGTGCTGATCTTATGTAACAGAGTCTGTATGTAATTCTATAGACATGCCTTGGACCCGCATATGTTTCTGTTGTACCACTCTGAGCGATATAATACTAGTGGAACGATGTTTCATTGGTGTTATATCAGACTTGCATACTACACCATGCAGTGGTATGCCGGGTCACCACAGGAATGGGACTCGATGTCGAGGTTCAAACGATAAACATAAATTTGTGCTTGTGTAGGGACCGTTATGGTTTTCTAGAACCCCCTGATAGTCATTGACCGTAGAGTCGTCTCTATCATGTCTACGCATTCCTGAATCCGTAGGGTGTCATACTTAAGGATATACGACGCTTTGAGTTGTATCCGGGATTGATATAGAACATAGAGAAAACACCGAAACTGTTCCGGAGAGGTATCAGAATAAGTTTTGGAGTTAACGAGTTGAACAGAAACTTAATAATACTACCTCTGTTTTAAAGAATAAGGTGCACGTGTATTCCAAGACGAATTTTGACCATAAAAATTGAGCAAAAAAATCTTGATTATATTATATATAAATAGTATCATTGGATTCGTATTGAAAAGCACTTTCTAATGATGTTATTTTCATACAAACAATATTTATATATTTGAAGTAATACTTGGTCAAATAAAAAGCACAAAAAACGAGGGCGGCTTATTCTTTGAAATGGAGGGAGTATGTTTTATTATTTAATTAAATGAATTAAATATTAAAATATAAAAAAAGGAAATGCCCCGAATTGGGCCACCATAGGGAAGCCCAATAAGGGGGCTGGCCAGGCCACCAAAGGGGAAGGGAGGCCAGCGGCCCAAGAGGTTAGGTAGCGCCAACCCTAACCCTAGGGGCTAGCAGCGGCGACAAGGAAGGGGGTGGCGGCTGTCCTAGGTGACCCCACCTCCTCCTCTCCATCGCCCCATATAAAGATCCCCTTGGGGCTCTTCCCTCATTCAGTTCATCGACCTTTGCCACCTCTCTCTTCCTCTCTCCCTCATGTGTGTGTTCCCAAGTTAGGGATGTGCATTTGGGAGACCTCTACACCATAAACACGTAGTCGTTCTGTTGGGACATCGATCCAGAACGTATATACACCGTGCGTGTGTTGTACTGCGGAGGCGTGAAACTTGGAGCGCTTCATCGTTGGGACTTCTTTATGACCTTGAGGTTGGCATCGACATACAACTTCATCAACTACGTTCATAATGAACGTTAATATTTTTGGTTTTCAAGGGTATGAACACCGAATCCATCAGTTGCTTTGCATCTCCATAGAATAGATCTTGGCTATTTTATTCTGTTGTATGATTTTTTTGTTTTCCTCAACGAAACCCTATAGTGGTATCAGAGCGATCTATGCATAGATGTATTTGTACGGATAGGACACATAGATGTACGTGGGCATTGATTCTCTAATTGTTACCCTCTCACGTGATTGATCACTCTCATTACTGCAACATTGTTTGATAAAGCGGTCCCAACCGACCTCACACATACACCTACGCGAAACTGGTTCCGTACTTGACATATGGCTTGTACATATTGATGACGTTGGGACTCCAAGAGCATAGTATCGTAGTCAGAGAAGCTGTTTTTTTCCAGAAGGGTGACTAGAGGGTTTATATCAAACTCTTGGGTTAGAGGTATCTCTTTTTCTCTTCTTCTAGCAATCCTGCAAAGCAAAGTATTGCCTTCTGTCTGCAACTCCACCGTGTGGTCGTCAAGCATAAGGTTTCGTATTAGTGATTGTAGATAAAAGAAGTAAAAAAATAAATAATCAATGTAAACTAAGTAAAAGCATTAAAGACATAGTTGTTTTTGGGTTTTGTGTGTGATTAAGTAAAGAAAAGTATTTGTATATCTTCGGATTAAAATAGTGTTGCAAGTAGAAAGTATGATAAAAGCAATGGAAAGGTGTTTCTTATGATTAAAATTAGACTGGGGTTCATGGGTTCACTTGTCTACTCTCTTTTTAAGTTGTACTGGATCTAACAATTCATCAATGAGATAATATTGGTGATTCTTCAATATGTGTTTGATAAGAATTCATATGAGCATCACGTCCTAACATAGAGTTGATGCAACACATCTCTCTCATACTCCACAAGAAAGGGAAAAATTCAAGCAATCTTGTATTAAGAATTAACATAGCATAGCATTAAGTACTTTGAGCATGAGCATAACAAAATTATCACTTTCATCACATGATAAACATAGCACATGCATTCACTTTATCCCTAGTGAGGCGGCAAAGGAAAAGGTAAAACCTTAATAGATAATGATTTTTTTGTCACTATTCAATTACTAAAACCATGCTACTCCATCTAATACACACATCTCCCCACACATGTTCTTGCATACAAGTTGGATCATAACAAGTACTTAAGAAAGGGGTACATAATGTGCATCTATCAATACAAATTACACATAATAGATTCCAATCTTATATCTCAATATCATAGAATAAATATCCGCAACATAGGAATTTCATATATGACCATAATCATGTTGGGAAGCTCATATGGTACTAAGATATCTGAAGAACAAGAGAGAAGGAGACCAAGCTAGTGCCACAAATCCATAGTTCAGAGGTGTACTACTCCCCCTTCTTCATGGTGTTGATGTGAAAGACGTTGGTGAAGGTGGAGATCTCTCTAGCGGAGTTTCCCCCTCCAATCTTCGGTCTTGCAGCCTCTATTACAATGTTTCTATCTTTCCACGGTTCTCCCCTCGAGGAAACCCTGGGGGGTCATATATATATAGGGTTTTTTTAGGCCAAATGGAGTCCGTGGGCGAAAGAATCAGGCAAAACGGGCGATCGATGGCAAAAATAGGATGCGTGGCACGCCCACTTTTACTGGGAGCGCCACCACTGCTCTTTTGGGCGCCAGGCCCTCCCTCGTGATGTCCAAGTGCTCCAGATGTTTCTCATGGTGAAATATTGACATTCTCGAAATCCTTGCTCAATTTGACTCCGGATAGATCCCTGAAAGTATAAATTACACAAACCAGGGTTTTCTTGTTCTGTAGAGTTATAACCCAAATAAAGGGAATCATTGGTAAATCCCCATAAACCAGTATAAAACATGGATATAACATCATATATGTTGCAAATATGTGGAAATATGTGTCAATAAAGTACAAAGTTCATGTATGCATTTATATGCATCACATACATGCAGCTATGGGGTGTATGTCTCTCTTACTTTAGCGGTGTGGCTTTTGCATACAAACGGCCCTGAACAAGGGACTAAGAGCGACAATTAGTTAATCAATGTTGTGGTTCTGAAGTTCGATATGAACTATTCTTCTGTAACAGCCCTAACGGCCACGTAAAACATGCAAAGGTAAAAGTAGAGGTATATAACTTTGTTTTGTAGAGGGTACATGATATGGTATGGTCGAGGTAAGTTTATGAATTTTTTGAAGACTATCAATCTGGAGGCACCATGGACCCTTGGCGCCATTCCAGAGCGCACGATGGAGATCAAGGAACGACGATGATCATATCATGTCACCATTTAATTTCATGTGATGTTTTTTTCTTATGATGCATGTATTAGATATCCGATGGTAGCATTATAAGATGATCCCTCAATGAAATACCAACAGTAGTGTTCTCCCTTAGTGTAAACCACCAAGAAACCTCATCATTATGAAGCAGACCGTGACGACCGGGTGCTAGACATATTGGCGTTCACATACCGTGGTTGTCAGCCATGTTGCACGTACTGCACAAATACTTAGGTTACTTTGGCGAGCCTAGCATGTGTAGACATGGCCTAGGAACACAATTGACCGAAAGGTTAAGCATGGATCGTATAGATGATACGATTGATATATCGATGTCTACCCTTGAAGCTATGCCATCGGCCGTGACGATCGGGAGTAGTGTAGTGAATTTGGATCATGTAATCACTAAAACAACAATGATGGATGTTTGTCTGAGTGGGATTTATTTTATATTTAAATATGAATTAAAACATGAACTCATATATTATGAACATAGGCTTTATGTATTTTGCACATGCCATTGTAGATGTCTGGCCGCACCTTCAACCTTGGACAATTCCTTGAGAAATAGGAACTTAAAATTGATGGGTCAAACTTCGCCACCTGGTACCGCACCTTGAGGATTCTCCTCCCCCCCCCCACAAGATGATCACCGATCTCAAGGATGCATATTTTGCACTGCAAGCTAAATCTGAGAGGTATGAAGATTCCAAGCTATTCTTCTCAGTAAAAATGGAAGAGCAGAACAGCGTGGGCGAGCACGTGGTCAAGATGTATGGCTACGTTCAGCGCATGAATGCTTTGGAATGCCCCCGAACAAACTGGCAACTGATAGGGTGTTGCAATCGTTGCCCCTAGCTTTAAAGGATTCATCTTGAACTACAACATGCAATGGATGACTAAGACCCTTTCTGAGTTGTTCTCAATGCTCAAGATTGTTCAAAAAGAGATCAAGAATGAGCATGGCAAGAAGGGCATAGGGGAGAGAATGGGAAACCTAGGAAGAATGGAAAAACTGTTGCCACCACTCCTAGGGCTCCTAAGCCTGGGCCTAAGCCAGGTGTCAAGTGCTTCTACTGCAAGGGGGATGGTCACTGGAAGCGCAACTGCCCCAAGTACCTGGAAGATAAGAAGACTGGCAAGATCGCTGGAATGGAAAAAGGTATATCCAATATATATGTTATTGAAGTTTACATCACAAGTTCCAGGAGTAATACCTGGGTATTTGATACATGATCTATTGCTCACATTTGTAACTCTCGGCAGGTGTTACGGAATAAGCGGTGCTTGGCGAAAGACAAAGTGATGATGCACGTTGGCAGCGGTCACAAAGTGGACGTGGCGTCTATCGGCACTCTTGATCTTAGTCTACCTTTAGGATTGATATTAGTTTTGAATAAGTGATTTTTTGTACCCACGTTAGTATGAACATTATTAGTGGATCTTGCTTAATCAAGATGGATATTTATTCAAGTCTAGTACAACTGGTTGTTCCATTTTTATGAATGAGATGTTTTATGTTCATGCACCGAAGCACAATGGTTTATTCATTATGAATCTTGATCGTAATAATTCGCATATTCATAGCATAGATGTCAAGAGATGTAAGTATGGTGATGACAATTCCATGTACTTATGGCATTTATGTATTGGTAGGTGTAAAGTGCATGAAGAAATTTCATTCCGATGGGCTTGTGGATTCATTAGATTTTGAATCTCTTTAAAGATGCAGACCATGCCTCATGGATAACATGACTAGGACACCGTTCAGCGGTATAGTGTAACGGGCGACTGGCTTATTGTAATCGTACATACCGATGGGTGTGGACCAACGAGCATGTCGACACGCAATGGTTATCAATACTTCGTGACTTTCACTGATGATTTAAGTAGGTATGGGTATATCTATTTGATGAAACACAAATCTGAAACCTTTGAGAAATTTAAGGAATTTCAGCGTGAAGTTCAGAATCAACTCAACAAGAAAATCAATCACCTTCGATCTGATCGAGGAGGCGAGTATTTGAATCATGATTTCAATGCACATATCAAGACTTGTGGTATTATACCACAACTTACGTCAGCTGGAACGCTACAAAGAAATGGTGTATCCGAACGATGTAAGCGACCTATATTGGATAGCGTACGATCTATGATGTCCCTTACCGACTTACCGTTAGCATTTTTGGGGCCAAGCGTTAGATACAACCACATTCATTTTAAAAGGGGCTCCATCAAAATCCGAGGAGACAACGCCATACGAATGATGGCATGGCAATAAGGCAAAGTTGTCATTCTTAAAATTTGGGGTTGTGAAGCTTATGTAAAAAAGCTACAACCCGACAAAATTGAACCAAAAGCGGAAAAGTGCATATTTATAGGGTAACGAAGGAAAATCGTTGGGTACACCTTCTATAACAAACCAAGGGCAAACTGTTTGTCGCAAATAACGTTAGCTTTCTCGAGAAGGATTTTGTCGCCAAAGGTGTTAGCGGGAGGGAAGTAGAGCTTGATGAAATTACCGCTCTCCAAACGTCGAGTGGTGCAACAGAACATGTTTCGGAGCCATCCTCTTCAGTGGGAGCGGAACAGAATGATACTGATCATAATGAAGAAAATGATACTAATCATAATGTTAATGATGAATGATGAAGATCCTGACTTTCATCATGAAGCAATTACTGAACCGTGCATGCCTATAAGAACACGCAAAACCCCTAAGTGATATGGTGATCTCATTAAGACCATTATCTTAGTTGAATATGACGAGCCTGCGAATTACAAAGAAGCAATGGGAGGACCCGAGTCCGAGAAATGGCTTGAAACCATGAAATCCGAGATTGGATCTATGCACAAGAACAAAGTATGGAATTTGGTTGATATTCCCAATGGCCGCAACGCCGTTGAGCATAAATGGATCTTCAAGAATAAGATGGACCGTGAAGGAAACGTCACTATCTACAAAGCTCGAAGGGTTTCGACAAATTCAAGGAATTGACTACGATGAGACTTTCTCTCCCGTAGCGATTAACTCTATATGGATTTTACTAGTAGTTGCTATGTATTTCAATTATGAAATACGAAGATGGATGTCAAAACGGTGTTCCTTAATGGAAACATGGAGGAAGAGTTGTATATGGTACAACCCAAAGGTTTTATCAATCCTGACGATGCTGGGAAATTATGCAAACTTCAACATTCAATCTATGGACTGAAGCAAGCATGTCAGAGCTGGAATCTTTGATTTGATGAACTAATCAAAGAGTTTGGATTTGTCCAATACTTCGAAGAGTCCTACATATACAATAAATTATTATGAGCTCTGTCGCATTCCTAGTACTCTATTTGGATGACATATTGCTAATTGGGAATCATGTGAATTTATTGAAAAGTGTGAAGGATGATTTGAATAGCAAATTTTCCATGAAGGATATGGGTGAAGCTACTCACATTTTAGGCATCAAGATCTATAGAGATAGATCGAGACGTCTATTAGCACTAAGTTAGACAACGTACCTAGAAAAGATATTGAAAAGGTTCAATTTGGATCAGGCTAAGAAAGGTTTCTTTCCCGTGTTAACAGGTACAAAGTTGAATTTGACTCGGAGTATAGAAATGGAACAAGATATAGAGAGAATGTCTACCATTCCTTATGCATCAGCCATAGGTTCTATCATGTATGCCATGCTATGCACTCGCCCTGACGTGGCCCTGGTGGTTAGTATGACTAATCGTTTCCAGAGTAATCCTGGAATGGAACACTTGACATCTGTGAAGAACATCCAGAAGTACTTGAAAAGGACTAAGGATATGCCTCTTGTCTTTGGTGGAAATGGAGAAACACTCGACGTAAAAAGTTACACCGATGCCAGTTTTGACTCCGACCCGGATAATTCAAAGTCTCAATCTGGATATGTGTTTATGGTAAATGGAGGAGCGATGGGCTAGAGGAGCAAGAAACAAGTCACAACTACTCAATCTACGATGGAGTCAGAGTACATAGCTACTTCAGATGTGGGAAATGAAGTGGTTTGGCCGAGGAAGCTCATCTTTGAGCTTTGCGTGTTCCCGAGTACACATGACCATGTGATTCTCTGATGGCGTGTAACTCACACGTTCGTTGGGAACCCCAAGAGGAAGGTATGATGCGCACAGCAGCAAGTTTTCCCTCAGAAAGAAACCAAGGTTTATCGAACCAGGAGGAGCCAAGAAGCACGTTGAAGGTTGATGGCGGCGGGATGTAGTGCGGCGCAACACCGGAGATTCCGGCGCCAACGTGGAACCTGCACAACACAACCAAAGTACTTTGCCCCAACGAAACGAGTGAGGTTGTCAATCTCACCGGCTTGCTGTAACAAAGGGTTAACCGTATTGTGTGGAAGATGATTGTTTGCAAGAAAACAGTAAAACAAGTATTGCAGCAGATTTGTATTTCAGTATAAAAGAATGGACCGGGATCCACAGTTCACTAGAGGTGTCTCTCCCATAAGATAAAAGCATGTTGGGTGAACAAATTACAGTCATGCAATTGACAAATAGAGAGGGCATAACAATGCACATACATGTCATGATAAGTACAGTGAGATTTAATTGGGCATTACGACAAAGTACATAGACCGCCATCCAGCTGCATCTATGCCTAAAAAGTCCACCTTCAGGTTATCATCCGAACCCCTTCCAGTATTAAGTTGTAAAACAACAGACAATTTCATTAAGCATGGTGCGTAATGTAATCAACAACTACATCCTTAGACATAGCATCAATGTTTTATCCCTAGTGGCAACAGCACATCCACAACCTTAGAACTTTCTGTCACTATCCCAGATATCAATGGAGGCATGAACCCACTATCGAGCATAAATACTCCCTCTTGGAGTTAAGAGCAAAAACTTGGCAGAGCCTCTACTAATAACGGAGAGCATGCAAGATCATAAACAACACATAGGTAATAACTTGATAATTAACATAACATAGTATTCTCTATCCATCGGATCCCGACAAACACAACATATAGTATTACAGATAGATGATCTTGATCATATTAGGCAGCTCACAAGATCCAACAATGAAGCACAATGAGGAGAAGACAACCATCTAGCTACTGCTATGGACCCATAGTCGAGGGGTGAACTACTCACTCATCACTCCGGAGGCGACCATGGCGGTGAAGAGTCCTCCGGGAGATGATTCCCCTCTCCGGCAGGGTGCCGGAGGAGATCTCCAGAATCCCCCGAGATGGGATTGGCGGCGGCGGCGTCTCTGGAAGGTTTTCCGTATCGTGGCTCTCGGTACTGGGGGTTTCGTGACGGAGGCTTTAAGTAGGCGGAAGGGCAACGCGGGGGGCCACACGAGGGCCCCACACCATAGGTCGGCGCGGCCAGGGCCTGGGCCGCGCCGCCTATGGTGGCGGCGCCTCGTGGCCCCACTTCGACTCCTCTTCGGTCTTCTGGAAGCTTCGTGGCAAAATAGGACCCTGGGCGTTGATTTCGTCCAATTCCGAGAATATTTCGTTACTAGGATTTCTGAAACCAAAAACAGCGAGAAAACAGAAGCGGCTCTTCGGCATCTTGGTAATAGGTTAGTTCCGAGAAAATGCACGAATATGACATAAAGTGTGCATAAAACATGTAGATATCATCAATAATGTGGCATGGAACATAAGAAATTATCGATACGTCGGAGACGTATCAGCATCCCCAAGCTTAGTTACTGCTCGTCCCGAGCGGAGTAAAACGATAACAAAGATAATTTCCGAAGTGACATGCCATCATAACCTTGATCATACTATTTGTAAACATATGTAATGAATGCAGCGATCAAAACAATGGTAATGACATGAGTAAACAAGTGAATCATAAAGCAAAGACTTTTCATGAATAGTACTTCAAGACAAGCATCAATAAGTCTTGCATAAGAGTTAACTCATAAAGCAATAAATCAAAGTAAAGGTATTGAAGCAACACAAAGGAAGATTAAGTTTCAGCGGTTGCTTTCAACTTGTAACATGTATATCTCATGGATAATTGTCAACATAGAGTAATATAACAAGTGCAATATGCAAGTATGTAGGAATCAATGCACAGTTCACACAAGTGTTTGCTTCTTGAGGTGGAGAGAAATAGGTGAACTGACTCAACATAAAAGTAAAAAGAATGATCCTTCAAAGAGGAAAGCATCGATTGCTATATTTGTGCTAGAGCTTTTATTTTGAAAACATGAAACAATTTTGTCAACGGTAGTAATAAAGCATATGAGTTATGTAAATTATATCTTACAAGTTGCAAGCCTCATGCATAGTATACTAATAGTGCCCGCACCTTGTCCTAATTAGCTTGGACTACCGGATCATCGCAATACACATGTTTTAACCAAGTGTCACAATGGGGTACCTCCATGCCGCCTGTACAAAGGTCTAAGGAGAAAGCTCGCATTTTGGATTTCTCGCTTTTGATTATTCTCAACTTAGACATCCATACCGGGACAACATGGACAACAGATAATGGACTCCTCTTTAATGCATAAGCATGTGGCAACAATTATTATTCTTATATGAGATTGAGGATATATGTCCAAAACTGAAACTTCCACCATGAATCATGGCTTTAGTTAGCGGCCCAATGTTCTTCTCTAACAATATGTATGCTCCAACCATTAAGGTGGTAGATCTCTCTTACTTCAGACAAGACGGACATGCATAGCAACTCACATGATATTCAACAAGGAATAGTTGATGGCGTCCCCAGGAACATGGTTATCGCACAACAAGCAACTTAATAAGAGATAAAGTGCATAAGTACATATTCAATACCACAATAGTTTTTAAGCTATTTGTCCCATGAGCTATATATTGCAAAGGTGAATGATGGAATTTTAAAGGTAGCACTCAAGCAATTTACTTTGGAATGGCGGAGAAATACCATGTAGTAGGTAGGTATGGTGGACACAAATGGCATATTGGTTGGCTCAAGGATTTTGGATGCATGAGAAGTATTCCCTCTCGATACAAGGTTTAGGCTAGCAAGGTTATTTGAAACAAACACAAGGATGAACGGTGCAGCAAAACTCACATAAAAGACATATTGTAAACATTATAAGACTCTACACCGTCTTCCTTGTTGTTCAAAACTCAATACTAGATATTATCTAGACTTTAGAGAAACCAAATATGCAAACCAAATTAGCAAGCTCTGTGTGTTTCTTCATTAATGGGTGCAAAGTATATGATGCAAGAGCTTAAACATGAGCACAACAATTGCCAAGTATCAAATTATCCAAGACATTTTAGAATTACTACATGTAGCATTTTCCAATTCCAACCATATAACAATTTAACGAAGAAGAAACTTCGCCATGAATACTATGAGTAAAGCCTAAGGACATACTTGTCCATGTGCTACAGCGGAGCGTGTCTCTCTCCCATACAGTGAATGCTAGGATCCATTTTATTCAAACAAAACAAAAACAAAAACAAACCGACGCTCCAAGCAAAGTACATAAGATGTGACGGAATAAAAATATAGTTTCAGGGGAGGAACCTGATAATGTTGTCGATGAAGAAGGGGATGCCTTGGGCATCCCCAAGCTTAGACGCTTGAGTCTTCTTAGAATATGCAGGGGTGAACCACCGGGGCATCCCCAAGCTTAGAGCTTTCACTCTCCTTGATCATGTTGTATCATACTCCTCTCTTGATCCTTGAAAACTTACTCCACACCAAACTCGAAACAACTCATTAGAGGGTTAGTGGACAATAAAAATTAACATGTTCAGAGGTTACACAATCATTCTTAACACTTCTGGACATTGCATAAAGCTACTGGACATTAATGGATCAAAGAAATTCATCCAACATAGCAAAAGAGGCAATGCGAAATAAAAGGCAGAATCTGTCAAAACAGAACAGTCCGTAAAGATGGATTTTATTGAGGCACCAGACTTGCTCAAATGAAAATGCCCAAATTTAATGAAAGTTGCGTACATATCTGAGGATCATGCACGTAAATTGGCTTAATTTTCTGAGCTACCTACAGGGAGGCAGGTCGAAATTCGTGACAGAAAAGAAATCTGAAACTGCGCAGTAATCCAAATCTAGTACTCACTTTATTATCAAAGACTTTACTTGGCACAACAAAACTCAAAACTAATATAAGGAGAGGTTGCTACAGTAGTAAACAACTTCCAAGACTCAAATATAAAATAGAGGTACTGTAGCAAAATAAACACATGGGTTATCTCCCAAGAAGTGCTTTCTTTATAGCCATTAAGATGGGCTCAGCAGTTTTAATGATGCACTCGCAAGAAATAGTATTTGAAGCAAAAGAGAGCATCAAGAGGCAAATTCAAAACAAATTTAAGCCTAACATGCTTCCTATGAAAATGAATCTTGTAAATAAACAAGTTCATGAGGAGCAAAGTAACAAGCATAGGAAGATAAAACAAGTGTAGCTTCAAAAATTTCAGCACATAGAGAGGCATTTTAGTAACATGAAAATTTCTACAACCATATTTTCCTCTCTCATAATAACTTTCAGTAGCATCATGAGAAAACTCAACAATATAACTATCACATAAAGCATTCTTATCATGAGTCTCATGCATAAAATTATTACTCTCCACATAAGCATAGTCATTCTTATTAATTGTAGTGGGAGCAAATTCAACAAAGTAGCTATCATTATTATTCTCATCACCATAATCATCAAATGTAGGAGGCATAGTATAATCATAATAAACTTTATCCTCAATAGTAGGTGGCACCAAAATACCACTATCATCATAAATGGGAGGAAAAGTGTCATCAAAGTAAATTCTCTCCTCCATGCTTGGGGGACTAAAAATATCATGCTCATCAAAACCAGCTTCCCCAATCTTAAATTCTTCCATAGCATTAGCAATAATAGTGTTCAAAGAGTTCATGCTAATAACATTGCTACAACTATTTTGCAAACAAAGTTCCATGGGTTTTTTAAATTTTCTCTTCAAACACCTCATGTCCTAGCTCAAGATAAATACTATAAAGATCTCTAATATTTTTGTTGTTTTCCATTAAGCCTAACTAGTGAAATCACACAACTTAGTGTTCTCAGAAGTATTCATTTTAACAGTAGTAAATAAAGCAAACTAGATAAAATAAATGCAACTAACTAATTTTTTTGTGTTTTGATATAGAGTGCAAGACAGTAAATAAAGTAAAGCTAGGAACTAATTTTTTTGTGTTTTGATATAATGCAGCAAACAAAGTAGTAAATAAAATAAAGCAAGACAAAAACAAAGTAAAGAGATTGGATTGTGGAGACTCCCCTTGCAGCGTGTCTTGATCTCCCGGCAACGGCGCCGGAAAAAGAGCTTGATGGCGTGTAACTCACACGTTCGTTGGGAACCCCAAGAGGAAGGTATGATGCGCACAGCAGCAAGTTTTCCCTCGGAAAGAAACCAAGGTTTATCGAACCAGGAGGAGCCAAGAAGCACGTTGAAGGTTGATGGCGGCGGGATGTAGTGCGGCGCAACACCGGAGATTTCGGCGCCAACGTGGAACCTGCACAACACAACCAAAGTACTTTGCCCCAACGAAACGAGTGAGGTTGTCAATCTCACCGGCTTGCTGTAACAAAGGGTTAACCGTATTGTGTGGAAGATGATTGTTTGCAAGAAAACAGGTAAAACAAGTATTGCAGCAGATTTGTATTTCAGTATAAAAGAATGGACCGGGGTCCACAGTTCACTAGAGGTGTCTCTCCCATAAGATAAAAGCATGTTGGGTGAACAAATTACAGTCGGGCAATTGACAAATACAGAGGGCATAACAATGCACATACATGTCATGATAAGTACAGTGATATTTAATTGGGCATTACGACAAAGTACATAGACCGCCATCCAGCTGCATCTATGCCTAAAAAGTCCACCTTCAGGTTATCATCCGAACCCCTTCCAGTATTAAGTTGTAAAACAACAGACAATTGCATTAAGCATGGTGCGTAATGTAATCAATAACTACATCCTTAGACATAGCATCAATGTTTTATCCCTAGTGGCAACAAGCACATCCACAACCTTAGAACTTTCCGTCACTTGTCCCGGATATCAATGGAGGCATGAACCCACTATCGAGCATAAATACTCCCTCTTGGAGTTAAGAGCAAAAACTTGGCCGAGCCTCTACTAATAACGGAGAGCATGCAAGATCATAAACAACACATAGGTAATAACTTGATAATTAACATAACATAGTATTCTCTATCCATCGGATCCCGACAAACACAACATATAGTATTACAGATAGATGATCTTGATCATGTTAGGCAGCTCACAAGATTCAACAATGAAGCACAATGAGGAGAAGACAACCATCTAGCTACTGCTATGGACCCATAGTCCAGGGGTGAACTACTCACTCATCACTCCGGAGGCGACCATGGCGGTGAAGAGTCCTCCGGGAGATGATTCCCCTCTCCGGCAGGGTGCCGGAGGAGATCTCCAGAATCCCCCGAGATGGGATTGGCGGCGGCGTCTCTGGAAGGTTTTCCGTATCGTGGCTCTTGGTACTGGGGGTTTCGCGATGGAGGCTTTAAGTAGGCGGAAGGGCAACGCGGGGGGCCACACGAGGGCCCCACACCATAGGTCGGCGCGGCCAGGGCCTGGGCCGCGCCGCCCTATGGTGGCGGCGCCTCGTGGCCCCACTTCGACTCCTCTTCGGTCTTCTGGAAGCTTCGTGGCAAAATAGGACCCTGGGCGTTGATTTCGTCCAATTCCGAGAGTATTTCGTTACTAGGATTTCTGAAACCAAAAACAGCAGAAAAAAGCAATTGGCTCTTCGGCATCTTGTTAATAGGTTAGTTCCAGAAAATGCACGAATATGACATAAAGTGTGCATAAAACATGTAGATATCATCAATAATGTGGCATGGAACATAAGAAATTATCGATACGTCGGAGACGTATCATTCTCTTTTGTGAAAACACGAGAGTCATTGCCAATACGAAGGACCCAAGGGCACACATTCCCTAGAGATATCACATCATAAGGGATTATGTCTGTGAAAAAGAAGTAAAATTTTGCAAAATACATACGGATATGAAGTTCGCGAATCCACTGATGAAACCTCTACCACAAGTGAAGCATGATGAGCAGCAAAGGTGGTATAGCTTTGCCAAATGTAAACTAGTTTATTTGTAATCTAGTGAAAGTGGGAGACTATTGGATATGTGCCCTAGAGGAAAATAAATAAAGATGGTTTATTACCATATGTGTAATTGTTCATAATAAGTCTTATCTCATGCTATAATTGTATTAAGCGGAAACATTAATACATGTGTGGTATGTAAACAAAATATTGTCTCTAGTAAAATAGTCCATTGATTAATAATATGATCAAGGTTTTCTCATCATGGAAAACAACGTCATTAATAATGGATTTATGTTGTATAACATGATAGACACACACCCATAAGGTATGGCAATGTGATCAAGTTACAAAGTTTTCCATTGCGATACTGGCATAAAATGTTGTAACCTAATCCTTAGACCATGAGACCGTATTTAATCATTCTCACCGGCGACTGCTTTGACATCATCAACCGCTACACAGTAACAGAGTAGTCATAAAGGTGTTGCTCATGTAGTCCAATGGGATGGGTTGAGGCGTATGTGTCAATAGCGGGATTTATACATCGTGTGATGGATAGATACCAAAGGGCCCACTCGGTGATATTATATCAACACCGCTTTCAAGCATGTGACTAGGACACGAGGATATGATATCACAATAAGAAGTTGAATATGTTTGTTGGTAACGAGATAGAACTAAGGTATGCCAGATACCAAAGATCAAGTCTCGGACAAACTAGGTATCATGTAACAAAGTTAATGGGACTCGATGTTGAGGTTCAAATGATAAACATAAATTCGTGCTTTCGTAGGGACCGTTATGGTTTTCTAGAACCCCTTGATAGTCATTGATCGTAGAGTCGTGTCAATCATGTCGACGCATTCCCAAACCCGTAGGGTGGCACACTTAAGGGTATACGACGCTTTGAGTTGTATCCGGGATCGATAGAGAAAAGAGAGAGAACACAAGAATTATTACGGAGAGGTATCGAAGTAAGTTCTAGAGTAAATGAATTGTTTGGGGACTTAATAATATGTTTTATTATTTAATTAAATGAATTAAATGTTAAAAATGTAAAGAAAAACGGAAATACCCCAAATTGGGCCACCATATGGCAACAATAAGGGGGGCCGGCCGGGCCATCAAAGGGGAAGGGTGGTCGGCGGCCCAAGAGGGTCAGTCGCGCCAACCCTAAGCCTAGGGGGATGGTGGCGGCAAGGAAGGGGGAGACGGCTTCCCTAGGTGGCCACACCTCCTCCTCCCTACCCCCTATATAAATAGCCCACTTGGGGCTCTTCCCTCATTCAAGTCATTGGTCTTTGCCATCTCTCTCCCTCTCTCCCTCCCATGCGTGTTCCCAAGTTAGGAACGTGCATTCGAGAGACCTCTACACCATACGCACGTCGTCGTGCTGCTAGGACATCGGTCCAGATCTACTGCTTCTGCTGCTTCCCTGGACGGGGACTGGAGGACGTCTATACATCGTACGTGCGTAGAACTGCGAAGGCACGACACTTGGAGCGCTTCATCATTGGGACTTCTTCACGATCTTGAGGTCGGCATCGACGTACAACTTCATCAACCATGTTCATCGTGCACGTTAAGGTTTTCGGTCTTCAAGGGTATGAACACTGAATCCCTCTATAACTTTGCATCTCAATAGAACAGATCTTGGCTATGTTATTGTGCTGTAGAAATTTTTGTTTTCTGCAACGCAACCCTAAATACTTATACATCAAACACAATCTAAAAACTGCAAACTTAAATACTCATCTCATAAAAACCAGAGATCCACCACAAAGGGATTACAAAGAAATTGCCATAATCATGTTAGGCAGCTAATGCATGTAAAATGCATACATGAACTTTGCACTGTATTACTGCATATTACCACCTATTTTCATCTTATATAATGTTATTTTCATGTTTTATATTGTTTTCGGAGATTTTCTAAACAGTCCCCTCTCCTCCTATTCTAACTCTATCTGGCAGAAAACGCCTCTTTTTAGTGGTTTTGACTTCCAGGAGCTACGAGACTCGAAAAAGGGCAAGGTCAGGGGTCACGCTTAGGAAATTTTGAGATGAACAAAATGAGATAAAGTGGCACACCAAGAGATCAAGGTGCTGGAAACTAGAGCAGGTGGCGCACCCACCCCCTTAGGGAGCGCCACCTATGCTATTTTCCCCCTCGACTATCCGATCCGCCTCAATCTTCACGAACTGACTTTTTGACCTAAAACTCCTATATATACGACCCCCAGAGTTTCATTGAAGCTACGGCGGTGGAGATCAAAAACACATAAACAGAGAGTTAGCAGGCCACCACCGGCGGAGATCGAAGGGGGGAAACGCTGTCGGAATCACCTCCGGTAGACTCCTCCCCCTCCCGTGTGGTCATCATCATCTTCTTCATCAACATCATCATTTCCATCACGATCTTCATCTACCCTTTGTAATATTGGCAAACATGATGTATGATGCAATATATTGTTTTCCCATAATCTATTGTATCTCTAAGTTGATGTTTGTTTTCTTGTCAATAGTGATATAGTTTGTTGTTGGTTGCATACAAGTATATGTTATCTTCTATGATGATCTTGTTGTACTAACATATGAGTGCGTACATATGTTGGGGGATGCACAAGGTTGTCACCGTTGCATGTTGATAGGATGAGGGATAGCGGGAGTTTGATAGAAACCATGTCCTAATTCTTAGATTCATGTTGTATTAATTCGTGGTTAATCAACGGGGGGATATAACTATGGGGATCTTTAAACTCACAGTGGTGTTTGGCCTTTATGTCCTAATAATTCCCTTGTTTGTTCTTAATTAGCCTTGGGATCAATCACTATAGATCTAATTGCTAATATTTATGGCTACACCTATCTATGGTTCCTCTCTAGAAGAAACTATAAAAATACTATCTTTGTGCTTCACTAATTATGACAGCCACACAAATGAAGTAGAGATTTTCTAGAACACTTACGCCCTTGAGTTACTCCATCTCACTTCACTTCAACTCACTTTACTTTACTGCACTTTACTTTTCTTCCATTAGTTTTAGTTCTTGCATTTTATTTCCAGCACGTGTAGTTTTATAGTAGAAATCTCTTTACACATACACACTATAGATCTTAACTTTGCATAAAAGGCCATATAAGTATGTTATAGGGCTTTAGAGAATAGATATTTTACCTTCAACTCCTTGTGGGTTCGACACTCAAATACTTATCGAATTGTACTGCGGTGATCCCCTTCACTTGGGGGTTATCAGCAGCTCATATGGCACTAGAACATTCATAGCGTGAGAGAGATGGAAGAAGCTACTTCCGCAAACCCATAGCCAAGGGTGCACTACTCCATCTTTCATCATGGTGATGAAGGATATGTTGTTGGAGAGGTTTTAGATGCAAGTTGGCGGAGCTTCGAGGGGGAGATGGGCCTTACTACGTGGCAGGGGTATCACACCGCGTGTTGGGCCCTATTTTGGGCCCGCTCTTGCTCCAATTGAGGTCTAGGTGCTCCAAGAATTATTCTTCCATAAAAACTTGCGTTGAAAAAAATTAAGATCAATTTGAGTTCGCGAAGGTCCTTGAACGTTAAAATTATGCAAAACAGGATTTCCTTGTTAAAAATATGCAAAACGGGATTTCCTTGTTTGCTGAAATATAATACAAATAAAATGGATCTTTTAATAAAATGTCGAAAATCATTCGAAAACATGATTATAAACACTTATATGAATCAATTATGATGGAACACAATAAACTACAAAGATCATATATGCATTCTACATGCATGAGCGCCGTTGCTCGTCTCGTGCATACTGTCGCCACCAAGGATGATGATCTCCTCCGGCCCGCATCCCACCTCGCCTCCCAACCACATGCACCTCGGCGTGACCAGATTTGACCGGGGAGGAGATGAGGCCCACGATGAGGCGAGTGCTCGGAGGCTCTAAAAGTTTAACTCCATCATCATTTCTGGTGAAGACTCACAATCCCCCATACTCCATAATAAATTGTAAGATGTCTTAATGAAAGTACATTTTCACATGTAAAATGGATGGCCAGTTTCAAACTTATGATCTCCCCAATATATTCATCTTGAACTTGCACTTCTCAATCTTTTATCTTTGATGCATTCTTTACTTCCTTCTTCTTGATCAACTTACATTCATCTCTTCAAATCTATGATCTTGATGCTAACACTCCAAAAAAATATTTTGCATCATTGATTCAACCTTTAATCCAACATGGTCTTCAAACATTACTTATGGAGAGCTCCTTTGTAGAAGAACTCAATGAAACATTACTTCATACAGATTGTCATTAATTACTAACACACTTAGGGCCTATGCAATTTCACCTATCGTCTGTGATGTGTCTGTGTGGGTTGGCCTAGCGGGGTGACATTGGTGTCACGAATCTCCTTGCTCATATCGGCGATGGAGTTGTGAATCTTCTCAAAAAATTCCTTGAACTCAATAGCCTTATTTGGCCGCCAGCCATCGAGCTTCGATGAATTGCCCTATACGGGAAGAGGTTGGTGGATGGTTTATGTTACCATATGTTAGGGTTTGAGATCGGAATCACTCAGCGCGCACACACACAAGTATCGATCTAGGATACGGGGATTTTCCTTACAAAGGAATTGCAATAAAAAGGCTAGAGCACTAGTGGAAAACGGGGCTATAGGCCCGGTTCATTTGGGCCTTTAGTCCCGGTTTCCAAACCGGGACCAATAAGGCGGGACTAAAGGGTCCCCCCTTTAGTCTCGGTACAAAGTTGCACCGGGCCTAAAGGCTGCGCCACGTGGGCTGCTGGCGCGCGTCGAGGAAAATACCCTTTAGTCCCGGTTTATAACACGAACCGGGACTAAAGGTTATTTCGTTATTTTTTTAATCTATTTGGTCATGTCCAATTATTTTTCGCTCCTCTTTTTTTTTCTATTTTTTCAGAATTTCTAGTATTTCAGTTATTTAACTAGTTTAGTTTCTAACTACACTTAATCTCTAACTACGCTTAATCAATAGTCAAATTACTTACCCGTGGTCCAACTTCCCGCTCGGTCACCCATCCTCCCACTACTCCAACACTCGGCACGCTTAACTTCCAAGTTCCTTTCCTATCTCGCTTCCAAGTGCTACGCGCGCATGTTGTGATACTAGTATCATATCAATCCTATTAACATGTTGGTCGATGTCACACTTATTTATTATTCAAATTCCAAATAATTATTTTAATAAACAAAACTAATGACGTAATAACATGTTGTGGTAATGGTATTACAATTTTAATGTTTTTAATTTGTATTATAATAGTTTTTTAATTTATTATTTTTTAATATTTTTTTGCCAAACTTGAAAATTTGAAAATCTAAAAATTGGCTAACTTTATGGTTAAGTAATAGTAATCTTTATGCATGATGTAATTATTATTTTGAAAAATTTAAAAATATAAAATTCTGAATTTCTGGCAAAAACTAAAATCTTCCTGCTTTCATATTTTCATTTGGAATTTTGAGAATCTAAAAATTGGCTAACCGGGTAAACCCTGGTGAATTCGGATGTAACCATTTCAGATTCTTGTATGTTATTACACGTTTTTTTTCGACGTCGTATGCAAAAGTTAATGCGGTTTTACCATTTTTCAAAACTTTTTTGCAAAAAAAATGAAAACTCAAATTTGTTAATTTTCCCTAATAGTAGGTTGCATAACATACAAGAATCTGAAAAGATTTTATTTTTTGAATTTTCTATCATTTTCTTTTATATTTTACAGTGTTAAAAAAGGCGATCCACCGGGGGGGGGGAGGTGCATGGGGAGGCAAAAAACCCTTTAGTCCCCCTTCGTATTACGAACCGGGACTAAAGGGTAGACCTTTAGTCCCGGTTGGTAATATGAACCGGGACTAAAGACTTTTGGCCCATAGACCACCCTTTAGTCCCGGTTCGTAATACGAAGGGGGACTAAAGGGTCCAAACGAACCGGGACTAAAGGGTTTTCATGATGAACCGGGACCAATGCCCCCCATTGGTCCCGGTTTGGTTCAAAACGGGGACTAAAGGGTGGGACGAAAGGCCTCTTTTCCACTAGCGATATTAACTAACTAAAGCATGTCGTGAGTCCGGTTCGGTGATCTAGTAAATGACCTCCTCTTCCTCACCTCTCTTCCCAAACAGCGGTTGCCTTACCGGACCGGTCAGGCCGATAGTATCTGGTATTAGGTGTTAGAGATATATTTAGTATAGGTATATCAGGTAATCTAGGATTTGTAATCTGTACCTACCATATCTCTAGGAGAGCTATCTTAGCCTCTAAGTATGTACCACTATATATACTCGTCCGAGATGCTTAATACAACATTCATCATATTACGCCAATCTCTCTCCCTCTCTATCCTTCTACATGGTATCAGAGCGGCACGCTCCTTGACCTAGCTGCCGCACAAGCTTCCGCGCCGCGCCGCCCCCGGGGAGGTCGATCTCCATGATCTACCCCGGGGGCCGCGCAACCCGTATGAGGGTTCGTCCGCCGATCTGTTGATCCGCTGCCCTCGAGTCTTTTTTTTCCAATCCGTAGATTGGTTTTCTTTTTGCGCTGCCGGTCGCTCGACCGGCGTTTTTTTTTTTTGGTTTTGCCAATCATAGATCGGATTGAGTCGCCCACCGCCGCCGTCATCACGTGCCTCTACTCCAACCTCGGCGTCGACTTTGCACCGGCTCTCCTCCATCCTCCGCCCTACACCGACCACTGCGGTCGACTCGCTGGCTGGCTGCAGCGCCTGCCTTGGTAGGTTGCCGCGGCCGGCTCGCCAGCGTCGTCACCGCCTCGGTCGGCCCGCCTCCAACAACCGTGCAGCACGGCTGCACGCGGCGCACATGGGACGCCTTATTCGTCGCAACCGGCTGCCTACGTCTGCACGGTCTCCATCGCCGGTCCGTCTTCGCCGCAATCGCCCGGGACAACACCGACAAACAGCGCATCGATTTCGATCTGCGCCGCCGTCCACGCCACGGCGCGTGCAACACCACCGTCGGTATGATCAACCGACCGCGCGCACGTCTCCGCCAAGCACGTCCCCGAGCACGCGCCTACCCCCGATCGAGCTAGGGGCTGCCGCTGCGTCGCCCTTCGGGCCGCAGCGCCGCCGCCTTTGGTCCGTGCCACCGGCCTCCGACGCGCCTTCCGAGGCGTGTAGGTCGATGGTGGCCTCCCGCCGCTGCATCGACTCGCGCCCTGCAGCTACGCCGCCCCCTCGGGCCGTGGCGTCGCCGCACGCGGTCACCTTCGCCGTCCCCCGCGCACCGACGTCCGAGGCAACCACAGCGCCGCCCCTTCGGCGCGGGTCGCCTCCGTCTGCGCATGGTCTTCGTCACGCCGCAGGATTCTTCCTCGCCTACTTCGTGTACCGCCACCGCGCCTTCACCCTAGGTCGCCGCTGGGCTCGCCAACCACTTCAGGTCGCCGCTGGGCTCGCCGACCACCGCAACGCCCGTCTAGGCGTCCAGCATGACCACCCCAGGTCACCGCTGGGTTAGCCGCCTTCTACGTCTTCGTACACTACAGCTTTGCCGCCAGCGTCCTCGCCTCTTCCCCGACTACGCCACCTGCTTCTCTACTCCGACACCCGTCGTCGAGACTCGCCTCTTCCCCGACTACACCACCTGCTCCTCTACTCTGACACCCGTCGTCGAGACCTCCTCTACTAGTCTACTCCAACATGGTGCGCACTTTGTAATGTTCCCTACCCCCGCACGCCCGGTACTGGCAACACCGGTACGTGCCTTCGTCCCCGACGCGTCCCCGGGTCTGGCAAGCTCGGATCGGCGCCTCGTCTTCATCAGCTTCGACGACGTCTTCATCGGCATCGCCTCTACGACAGCCTCGACCGCGTCACCGCCGAGTTCTTCTATGCGTACTCGGTTCTGGAAAAACCAGAGTATGCCTTCGTCCCCGACGTGCGCCTGGTTCTGGCAAAACTATGGTTGCACTTCATCCTCGACGGCTCAGACTGCATCGACTTCGACATCGACCATCTCCACGACTGCCTCGGCGCGTCTCCGTCACTCTCCTCACACACCACCTCGCATGCGGCTACATCGACACCGGCACCCAGTCATGACATCGACCACGGCAATCCCTCGCGCGGCTCCCTCGACCAAGGTTGCAGCACCCACGCTCTCGGCTACCTCGACATCGGCACAAAGGGCTATCACCTCGCATGAGCACCTCGGCTTCTTCTACAGTCCAAGCATCCGCGACGCGACATCGTCCACGACGATCACGCTACGACTGCGGGGGAGTGTCAGCCCGTTGGTTCTTACCTTCGGCTTCTCTCCAGTCTGACCATACGCGATGCTACTGTTATTCACGTCACTACCGCTACGACTGCGGGCGAGTGTTAGAGATATATTTAGTATAGGTATATTAGGTAGTCTAGGATTTGTAATCTCTACCTACCATATCTCTAGGAGAGCTATCTTAACCTCCAAGTATGTACCACTATCTATACTCGCCCGAGAGGCTCAATACAACATTCATCATATTACGCCAATCTCTCTCCCTCTCTATCCTTCTACATTAGGGATCATATCTCGGTCGAGAGTCTAATGATGGAACCCCTGTTTGCTGGTCGGCGGATCCGACATGTTAGGGAGTCTGGCAAGTAGAGGTTGCATATTCTGATGCAATTTATTTGTTGGCCTTCGACACGAGTGGTAATAATACATTTTTCTTTCTCCAAAAGAAATTCGGAGAGGGAACAATTGATACTAGAAACATCCACCAACAACTGATGGAAACACTTTGAATTGAATATACTGCATAAACTATTGAGCATCACTATCAGGCCTGCATTCACCACAGCTAGCCAACCGGAAGTCCCCATCGATGGAGCTGCAGAGAAACCCATCACCCTCGATCTGCAGTCTCTGTTGGTCACAGCAGCTCGAGGTAGGGTTAGGAGTTGGACCCCGGCTTTGATCCTATGAAAAGGTTCAAAGAGGCCTCGTCAGTCGTACTTTATGTCTTTCTTTGCCTTTAATTGGGATGCCCCAGCAACCAACCCCCTCCTTGGCTCAAGTCAAGTGTATTCGCTGCAACTAGGACTGATGAAATGCTACACTAGCTACTAATATCCTGCATCGACGACAGCGAGGCTGCGAGGGGAGGTGTTGCATTGCGGCGATGGGGACAATACATATCATATGGCGCTTTCCATGTCATTGTTACTGCACTGTCACAATCTTATCTTTCTGCCCTACCTGCAATCTATATAATTGCAGGTTTAATTAAATACTCGCCAAATCTTGAAGAGTACTAGCAAAAAATAGTGTCTTACTTATATTATGTAAAAGAAAGAAAGCTAGTAATTTTTTTAGATAAAACTAAAGAAATCAGTAGTACAGATGGGAGTATATATATGTATGTCCAAAGAAACGACCGATCTCAGGTCGTCCATGCATCATGATCATGCGTACATGCATCGATCCACTGGCCACAAGCTAACTGTCCGCATTGTTTCCTATGTTCCTACACGGTAACACATGCCAACATGCCATTACTAAAACCGGCGCGCCCACACAAACACAGCGTCTAACCGTATAGTATTGCACGCTAACTGGCATTGAGATCCCCTAATTAACCCAAAACCCATGAGCCATGATCGGGGAAGAGGTTAAAGAAAAGGATCGGCGCCATTAGAATACATGATGCAACCATTATAGGGTGCAGGGAAGTAATGCTAGTTTATAGAGATCCAAGCAGCTTTGCGTGGATAAATATTCTACTCTGCGTAGCGAAGGCCTGGGAGAAAGCTGGGTGCCCTTGAATCAAGAGACATTGGCGAGCCAGACCCCCACACGCCCCACATGGCCCCCAGGTGGGGAGATCTACCCCCTATCTCTTACTATTCGCCTAATTAAACAACCTCTCATCAAACTAGCTAGTAGTAGTACTAGGACATATCTAATTTCTACACTCCTGGAGTACAAAGATTTCCATGGCAAAAAATGTGACAGAGACAAGAAGAGATAGCGAGGGGGAGAAAGGATGCTCTCACCTTTTTTGTTTGTTTGAGAGATACCGCGCATGCCCTACTACTAATTCATGTGGCTTTTTTAGGTAGATCAAAAGGAGGGCAGTGGGCGGGGTGACTGGCGATCGAGGCACAAATTATGTGTAAAGGAATCTGCTGGTTGAGAAGGGAGTTGGAATCCACTAAAGGCAGTGTGCTTTTCTCTCCAGCACCACCTGCGGGCTAAGCTATAGAGGAGGTATTGGTACGCAGCCAGGGAGGGCAAGGGCAAGCTACTCATCATAGTAAGGCCATCTCCAGCGGCCCGACGCATTTCAGTCACCGAAAGTGACTACGCGTGTCCGTTTGTGTCGGGCCGCGAACACGAAATTGTCCTTCGGGCCACGATTGACCGTTTGCGTCTAGGGATGCCCCCAACGGCTCGACAAATTTTGTCCGGCAATGCTGGTTTGGGTTTTTTCCACCAAAATAAAGCAATATATGAAACAAATTAGCCATACAAACAGCGGAAATAGAGGTTGAAAATAATTTATTATTACATCCAAATAAATGCCAAAGTCTACATGCATTTCCATGCATGAAAATATATAGAGGATAGTTCACAATTAACAAATGAAACGACATGAGATTGACTACTCATTATTCTTTTCATAGCCAGCCAATGCCCACTGATGGTCAATCGAATCCTTCTGTAGGCATTTGGAAATGTTGTTGTTCAAAGACTTCAACGTTCAAATTCAGAAACTCCTCCTAGGTTCATGCCCCAAGGTTTGGCTCTACCAACTCACCCTGAAAGTCGCATCCGTGTTAATTGCGGCCATCAAGACGTTCTGTCTCGATGATCATGTAGTGTGTGTGACCACACAACAAGTCATGGAACAAAGAGACCTGAGATAGTATGACGGTGTGGCGGGGCAGCGGTGGGTGACGGCGTTGCCCTAGGGTTGCAAAGAAGGGGATGGGGATGTGAATGAAGGTCGTTCGATTTCGTTGTCCCCGGTGTCCAAGGCTGGCTAGGAATACAAGGTCACGCGACGCAAATTTGGGCTACGTTTGCTCCCCCGTGGAGAACCCGACCAGTTTGCGTCGGGCCGCTAGGATGGGGGTGGGGGAGGGGGTAGATCCATTTTTGGCCGCACGGACGCAAGCGGTGACTTTATGTCCATTTGTGCCAGGCTGCTGAAGATGCCCTAAGCTAAAAGGGAGGGAAGGGCATCTTCGGTGACGTACAACGGCGGCCTGACCCCGATCTGAGCCAAGGCCTGTACGGGCCGTGGCCATTGTTGCATTTACTGCATCACGATGTCACCGACGATGGCACACGAAGGAACTACAGGGTTAGTCCCGTAGCACGAGGATGTCTGGGCAGCAGTCCCAGGCATGCTAGTGGTGGCCTCCTCCTTCATCGGGGGCGGTCTGGTATGTTTGGTGGCGGATGGCGGCATGGGGGTTGATAGCGTGCAAGACACACGTCCGTTGGAAACCCCAAGAGGAAGGTGTGATGCGTACAGCAGCAAGTTTTCCCTCAGTAAGAAACCAAGGTTATCGAACCAGTAGGAGTCAAGGAACACGTGAAGGTTGTTGGTGGCGAAGTGTAGTGCGGCGCAACACCAGGGATTCCGGCGCCAACGTGGAACCCGCACAACACAATCAAAGTACTTTGCCCCAACGTAACGGTGAGGTTGTCAATCTCACCGGCTTGCTGTAAACAAAGGATTAGATGTATAGTGTGGATGATGATGTTTGTTTGCGAAGAACAGTAAAGAACAAGTATTGCAGTAGATTGTATTTCAGATGTAAAGAATGGACCGGGGTCCACAGTTCACTAGTAGTGTCTCTCCCATAAGAAATAGCATGTTGGGTGAACAAATTACAGTTGGGCAATTGACAAATAAAGAAGGTATAACAATGCACATACATATATCATGATGAGTACTATGAGATTTAATCAGGGCATTACGACAAAGTACATAGACCGCTATCCAGCATGCATCTATGCCTAAAAAGTACACCTTCAGGGTATCATCCGAACCCCTTCCAGTATTAAGTTGCAAACAATGAGACAATTGCATTAAGTATGGTGCGTAATGTAATCAACACAAATATCCTTAGACAAAGCATCGATGTTTTATCCCTAGTGGCAACAAGCACATCCACAACCTTAGAACTTTTTGTCACTCGTCCCAGATTCAATGGAGGCATGAACCCACTATCGAGCATAAATACTCCCTCTTAGAGTCACAAGTATCAACTTGGCCAGAGCCTCTACTAGCAACGGAGAGCATGCAAGAACATAAACAACATATATGATAGATTGATAATCAACTTGACATAGTATTCAATATTCATCGGATCCCAACAAACACAACATGTAGCATTACAAATAGATGATCTTGATCATGATAGGCAGCTCACAAGATCTAACATGATAGCACAAGGAGGAGAAGACAACCATCTAGCTACTGCTATGGACCCATAGTCCAGTGGTGAACTACTCACACATCGATCCGGAGGCGATCATGGCGATGAAGAGTCCTCCGGGAGATGATTCCCTCTCCGGCAGGGTGCCGGAGGCGATCTCCTGAATCCCCCGAGATGGGATTGGCGGCGGCGGCATCTCTGGAAGGTTTTCCGTATCGTGGTTCTCGGTACTGGGGTTTTCGCGACGAAGGCTTTAAGTAGGCGGAAGGGCGGAGTCGGAGGGCTGACAGGGGGCCACACCATAGGGCGGCGCGGGCCCCCCTCTGGCCGCGGGGCCCTATGGGGTCGGCGCCCCGTCGCCCCACTTCGTTTCCCTTTCGGTCTTCCGGAAGCTTCATGGAAAAATAAGACTCTGGGCGTTGATTTCGTCCAATTCCGAGAATATTTCCTTTGTAGGATTTCTGAAACCAAAAACAGCAGAAAACAGCAACTGGCTCTTCGGCATCTCGTCAATAGGTTAGTGCCGGAAAATGCGTAATAATGACATAAAGTGTGTATAAAACATGTGAGTATCATCATAAAAGTAGCATGGAACATAAGAAATTATAGATACGTTTGAGACGTATCAAGCATCCCCAAGCTTAGTTCCTACTCGCCCTCGAGTAGGTAAATGATAACAAGGATAATTTCTGAAGTGACATGCTATCATAATCTTGATCAATACTATTGTAAAGCATATGAGATGAATGCAGCGATTCGAAGCAATGGTGAAGACAATGAGTAAACAAATGAATCATATAGCAAAGACTTTTCATGAATAATACTTTCAAGACAAGCATCAATAAGACTTGCATAAGAGTTACTCATAAAGCAATAAATTCTTAGTAGAAAGCTTTGAAGCAACACAAAGGAAGATATAAGTTTCAGCGATTGCTTTCAACTTCAACATATTTATCTCATGGATAATTGTCAACACAAAGTAATATAACAAGTGCAATAGGTAAACATGTAAGAATCAATGCACACAGTTCACACAAGTGTTTGCTTCTAAGATAGAAAGAATAGGTAAACTGACTCAACAATAAAGTAGAAGATAGGCCCTTCGCAGAGGGAAGCATGGATTACTATTTTTGTGCTAGAGCTTTTCGTTTTGAAAACAAAGAAACAATTTTGTCAACGGTAGTAATAAATCATATGTGTTATGTATAAGACATCCTATAAGTTGCAAGCCTCATGCATAGTATACCAATAGTGCCCGCACCTTGTCCTAATTAGCTTGGATTAACATGGATTATCATTGCATAGCATATGTTTCAACCAAGTGTCGCAAAGGGGTACCTCTATGCCGCCTGTACAAAGGTCTAAGGAGAAAGCTCGCATTGGATTTCTCGCTTTTTGATTATTCTCAACTTAGGCATCCATACCGGGACAACATAGACAACAGATAATGGACTCCTCTTTAATGCATAAGCATTCAACAACAGTTAAAATTCTCATAAGAGATTGAGAATTAATTGTCCAAACTGAAACTTCCACCATGATTCATGGTTTTAGTTAGCGGCCCAATGTTCTTCTCTAACAATATGCATACTCAAACCATTTGATCATGAAAATCGCCCTTACTTCAGACAAGACGAACATGCATAGCAACTCACATGATATTCAACAAAGGTGTAAAAGTTGATGGCGTCCCCAGAAACATGATTACCGCTCAACAAGCAACTTATTAAGAAATAAGATACATAGCTACATATTCTTCACCACAATAGTTTTTAAGGCTATTTTTCCCATGAGCTATATATTGCAAAGACAAAGGAATAGAATTTTTAAAGGTAGCACTCAAGTAATTTACTTTGGAATGGCAGAGAAATATCATGTAGTAGGTAGGTATGGTGGACACAATTGGCATAGTTTTTGGCTCAAGGATTTGGATGCACGAGAAGAATTCCTCTCAATACAAGGCTAGGCTAGCAAGGTTGTTTGAAGCAAACTCAAGTATGAAACGGTGCAGCAAAGCTTACATATGAACATATTGCAAGCATTATAAGACTTACATCGTCTCCTTGTTGTTCAAACACCTTAACCAGAAAATATCTAGACTCTAGAGAAACTAATCATGCAAACCAAATTTTAACAAGCTCTATGTAGTTCTTCATTAATAGGTTCAAAGTACATGATGTAAGAGCTTAAACATGATCTATATGCGCACAACAATTGCCAAGTACCAAATTATTCAAGATATTATACCATTTACCACATGCATCATTTTCTGTTTCCAACCATATAACAATGAACGAAGCAGTTTCAACCTTCGCCATGAACATTAAGAGTAACGCTAAGAACATATGTGTTCATACGAAACAGCGGAGCGTGTCTCTCTCCCAAACAAGGAATGGTAGGATCCGATTTTATTCAAACAAAAACAAAAACAAAAAACAAACAGACGCTCCAAGTAAAGCACATAAGATGTGACAGAATAAAAATATAGTTTCACTAGAGGTGACCTGATAAGTTGTCGATGAAGAAGGGATGCCTTGGGCATCCCCAAGCTTAGATGCTTGAGTCTTCTTAAAATATGCAGGGATGAACCACGGGGGCATCCCCAAGCTTAGACTTTTCACTCTTCTTGATCATATTGTATCATTCTCCTCTCTTGACCCTTGAAAACTTCCTCCACACCAAACTCAAAACAATCTCATTAGAGGGTTAGTGCATAATTGAAAATTCATATATTCAGAGGTGACATAGTCATTCTTAACACTTCTGGACATTGCACAAAGCTACTGAAAGTTAATGGAACAAAGAAATCCATCAAACATAGCAAAACAGGCAATGCGAAATAAAAGGCAGAATCTGTCAAAACAGAACAGTCCGTAAAGACGAATTTTTCAGGGGCACTTAACTTGCTCAGATGAAAATGCCCAAATTGAATGAAAGTTGCGTACATATCTGAGGATCACGCACGTAAATTGGCAGATTTTTCTAAATTTTATACAGCAGGGGCGGCTCAATTTCGTGACAGCAAGAAATCTGTTTCTGCGCAGTAATCCAAATCTAGTATTGACTTTACTATCAAAGACTTTACTTGGCACAACAATGCAATAAAATAAAGATAAGGAGAGGTTGCTACAGTAGTAACAACTTCCAAGACTCAAATATAAAAAAAAGTGCAGAAGTAAAATAATGGGTTGTCTCCCATAAGCGCTTTTCTTTAACGCCTTTCAGCTAGGCGCAGAAATTGTGTATCAAGTATTGTCAAGAGACGAAGCATCAACATCAATATGTATCTTAGATGCTCCCTCATCCGTAGTGGTGCTAAGGGCTTTGTCAATTTTAGGCCTATAATAGTTTTTTGGCTTAGGCACTTTAGAGGCATACATGAACTTTTGCTCCTTACCCACATAGGCTTTCTCCTTAAACTTAAGAGAAGAAAAAGTTGAACCCAAGGTTCTCATAGCTTCTTCAAGTTCACTAATCCTATGGGTTCGATTATCATGAGTAGCACAAGTTTCTAAAACGGCAATTCTCTCATTAATTCCACCTAGAGATTTATCAAGTTTATTAGTGCTATTAAGTAATATTCCCAATTTAGTCTCAATACTTGGAAGATCTTTCTCTATGCCCTCCAACTTTTTCATGACATCTTCAAGAGAGATTTCAATTTTAGCTTCATTAACAGGTGGTATTTCGACTAGACTCTCAATGATGCAACTAGCTTCTAAAGCAGGAGTGCCTAGAAAATTACCTCCCGCAAGAGTATCGAGAACATACCTATTCCAGCTAGAGATACCAACATAAAAATTCCTAAGTAGTATAATAGTGGAGTATTTCTTGATGCACCTATGATGAGCATCACTAATTCTATACCAAGCATCTTTAAAACTTTCTCCCCCTTGTTGCTTAAACGAACGAACTTCAACTTCCGGATTACTCATTTTTAGCAGTAGTAAATAAAGCAAACTAAATAAAGTAAATCCAAGTAACTAATTTTTTTTGTGTTTTTAATATAGAGAACAAGACAGTAAATAAAGTAAAACTAGCAACTAATTTTTTTTATATTTTTGATATAAAGCAAATAAAGCAGTAAATAAAATAAAGTAAAGCAAGACAAAAAAAAAAGTAAAGAGATTGGATGTGGGAGACTCCCCTTGCAGCGTGTCTTGATCTCCCCGGCAACGGCGCCAGAAAAAGAGCTGCTGGCGTGCAGTTGACGTGGGAGTTAGAAATCTCTGTGATGTAACTTTTCTTCAGGTCCCCGGCAACGGCGCCAGAAAAGGAGCTTGATAGCGTGCAAGACACACGTCCGTTGGGAACCCCAAGAGGAAGGTGTGATGCGTACAGTAGCAAGTTTTCCCTCAGTAAGAAACCAAGGTTATCGAACCAGTAGGAGTCAAGGAACACGTGAAGGTTGTTGGTGGCGGAGTGTAGTGCGGCGCAACACCAGGAATTCCGGCGCCAACGTGGAACCTGCACAACACAATCAAGTACTTTGCCCCAACGTAACAGTGATGTTGTCAATCTCACCGGCTTGCTGTAAACAAAGGATTAGATGTATAGTGTGGATGATGATGTTTGTTTGCGAAGAACAGTAAAGAACAAGTATTGCAGTAGATTGTATTTCAGATGTAAAGAATGGACCGGGGTCCACAGTTCACTAGTGGTGTCTCTCCCATAAGAAATAGCATGTTGGGTGAACAAATTACAGTTGGGCAATTGACAAATAAAGAAGGCATAACAATGCACATACATATATCATGATGAGTACTATAAGATTTAATCAGGGCATTACGACAAAGTACATAGACCGCTACCAGCATGCATCTATGACTAAAAAGTCCACCTTCAGGTTATCATCCGAACCCCTTCCAGTATTAAGTTGCAAACAACAGACAATTGCATTAAGTATGGTGCGTAATGTAATCAACACAGATATCCTTAGACAAAGCATCGATGTTTTATCCCTAGTGGCAACAGCACATCCACAACCTTAGAACTTTCGTCACTCGTCCCTGCATTCAGTGGAGGCATGAACCCACTATCGAGCATAAATACTCCCTCTTGGAGTCACAAGTATCAACTTGTCCATAGCCTCTACTAGCAACGGAGAGCATGCAATAACATAAACAACATATATGATAGATTGATAATCAACTTGACATAGTATTCAATATTCATCGGATCCCAACAAACACAACATGTAGCATTACAAATAGATGATCTTGATCATGATAGGCAGCTTACAAGATCTAACATGATAGCACAAGGAGGAGAAGACAACCATCTAGCTACTGCTATGGACCCATAGTCCAGGGGTGAACTACTCACACATCGATCCGGAGGCGATCATGGCGATGAAGAGTCCTCCGGGAGATGATTCCCCTCTCCGGCAGGGTGCCGGAGGCGATCTCCTGAATCCCCCGAGATGGGATTGGCGGCGGCGGCGTCTCTGGAAGGTTTTCCGTATCGTGGTCCTCGATACTGGGGTTTTCGCGGCGAATGCTTTAAGAAGGCGGAAGGGCGGAGTCGGAGGGCTGACAGGGGGGCCACACTATAGGGCGGCGTGGGCCCCCCTCTGGCCGCGCGGCCCTATGGGGTCGGCGCCCCGTCGCCCCACTTCGTGGAAAAATAAGACCCTGGGCGTTGATTTCGTCCAATTCCGAGAATATTTCCTTTGTAGGATTTCTGAAACCAAAAACAGCAGAAAACAAAGAATCGGCTCTTCGGCATCTCGTCAATAGGTTAGTGCCGGAAAATGCGTAATAATGACATAAAGTGTGTATAAAACATGTGAGTATCATCATAAAAGTAGCATGGAACATAAAAAATTATAGATACGTTTGAGACGTATCAGGCGTATGCTTGTATGCAACAAAGAATAAAGGTGGTCTGGCTCTGTTGTTCTTCGAGCACGGAGGCATTGATCTGTTGTATGTCGGTCTCTTCGATTTGGCCACCAAGTTCCGTGTCTTCCTCTCAAAGATTTCCGCAGTTTGGCGCAGGGCACTACTGGATATCTAGAGTGGAATCGACGGTCGTACGAGCCTTTATTTTCAGACAAAGTGGCTTCATTTGGGCGAGGTGCGAAGCTTTGGCTTCTTTTGAGTGCCATATGACATGTCTTAATATAGAATCCAATAAAACTAACAGATTGGAGAACGCAGTGGTGGCTGCGATCGGAGGTTGGTAATGGCGGAGAGGGTAGTAGTTGCGATGAAGACAATGCGACACATGTTCTCCCTGTGTGGCGGGTGTTCGGCGACTTGCGATAGTAGCTTTGGCAAGCGGAGTGGTAGCATAGGTGGATTGCATTCTTGGTGGTGCTCCTCGAGTATCGAGCCATGATTTCGGGTGAAAACTCAAGTTCTGGCCTTCATTGGTTGTACCTGGTAGTGGCAATGGCTTTGTTGAAGGCACTGTTTTGAAAACTTTCTGTAAGGCGGAAAACCGAATATCTTTGATCGGATGACGACAACGCTTGTGCATTGTATCTTTCTTGGAGTTGTTGTTTTTGGAGAATCTCGTTAGTAGTTGGGGTGTTATCTTCGGTGGTGGTTACTGTTAATGTTGTGAGTGTATCAACACCGCGTCGGGGTATTTGTTTTCTTTTCACATTTTTATTATTTTTTCTTGATTGTGCGCATCCTTGATGTATTTAGACATCTCCTTGGTGCAGAGGATGTGTGTAATTGATATCTTTATGATATTAGTATATTCCTTTTATCAGAGAAAAAAAAAGCTAAAAGGGTTTGACATTGGACAGGTGTCCCCCCGCACACACTAAATTTGCCCCCCTTTCCTATGTGGAAAGTCGCCGAGTCCACTGTGTTCGTTAGCTCATGATTGGTGGGTGCCTAAGCCTCGCATAAAATAACTAACCCTAGATGGCCATCATTATTGGTGCATAGTAGTATGCCCATGTCTTTGCAGGAGTAGTAGTCGTTGTTGGGTTGGGACTACTGTACGAATGAATCTGAGACAGACCACTAGCCATAACTTGAAGAGTCTTGAGCAGAAGAGAATGCTTGACGAGTCCCGAGAATCTAATGCCTGCCAATGATGGACCTAATCTACCTACGTAGCCACCTGCAGGTGTTAGGAGAAGAACGACTGCTCATGCCTGCCCATCTGCCAATGCCAGATCCATCTTTCTCACCATGCGCATGACATGCCGCCTTGTAGCTAGCAGCTCCCTGTTACCACTAGCGCAAGGCTGAGCTATATACTACCGACTTTCTCCAAAAGCATTGCATGCCCAAGACCAGTAAGGACTCGGTCCACAAGTTCATATACTATATCCATACATTCACATAGCTAGCTAGGCACACTGTGCAACGTGGCAGTGTAGCATAGATCAAATCTTTCATATACAAAGGGTAGTAGACATGGAACCTAGATCAAATCCTGCTTGTATATATGGCTAACTAGCTAGTGGTGGTATAAAATTGCCATGCGCATTTTGGTCTCACTAGGATTAGTTTCTTCCAAGCATCGAAGTGGTAGCTGGAGCATGCGTTTGAGTTGACGAGAACGACTGTACATGTGCGGCTTTGGCGCCGGCGTGCCGGCCCTGGACTGACGGCTCACGAGCGGGCGCGCAGCTTTTGGCACTGGGTTGGGTAGGGGGCCGTGCGGCGTCAGATGTGTCGCGCGCTCGCGCGCATGGCGGTAGCTACGGCTTTTCCATGGCCCGGTCGCGATCGATCGATGATCCATCCGCCCGCTACAGGCGCTTATTAGGCTAGGCCCCGGCCGCCGGCCGGCGACATGGGGAAAGCTCGGCCGTGCATGCGTACGAGCTCGTCTCGGCCGTGGCGGCTGAACTGGATACGTAGAATTATCCCAACCTGATCGCAGAGGCTGGCTACGGCGGCTAGCTGCATGTTCTCCATGGGCTAGTAACTCTTAGGCTAGGCCCCGGCCGCCGGCCGGCGACAAGGGAAAGCTTGGCCGTGCATGCGTACCGTACGTGCTCGGTGTGTGTGTCGATCGTCTCGGCCGGCATGGCGGCTGAATTATCCCAACCTGTTACCCGGCTCGGTGTTGGCTAGCAGCATGCGCGCGCGCAGGTTACGCATGATCCGCGCGCATGTTCTCCAGCGCATGCGCCCGTGCGTCGTGCGTCGGGTTCATTTGTTTAGGCGCGCGCGGGGATCGGAGCGGCGTGGTTGCACAGATCGACGAGTACGTGTTGGCTCGCCATAGGGGCAGCAGCATGTGCCTCACTCCATAGGTTTATCCATCCAACGCATGTATCTTCTTATTATGCGAAGTTTATTTATACTAAGTCACACTACTTCTAAAATTAACAAATCATGAATCATATCAACACACTACAGGAAACGCTCAAGGTACCAACAGCGTGGCCATCCGCGTAGAAAAAAGCCGTCGGCACGAGACCATCCTGAACGTCGACATAGGAAAGCCATCGGCGTGGGGGGGGGGAGAGATAACATGGCCCCGGAAGACCATGCCATCACATCGAAGTGATGGTGTCACAACTACGCCGACGGCCAAGCCACCGGGCCAGTTCTAAAAAAAAATCGAACTTTTTTGCTCCACACGCACCACCGCCTCCCCCCGTGGATCGCCTTTTTGGTTTTGAAGAAAATATAAAAAAATGTTAGAAGTTTTAAAGAATAAATATTTTGAGATGACCATGTATTATGTGTTGTAATTGTTAGAAAAAATAACAAACATGAATTTCGATATATTATGTAAAATGAAGTCATGTTTCGGTAAAACAGCTTTTCTGGTTGCACACAATGAAAACATTTTTTCTATGAAAATGTATCTTCGGTAAATTTTACATCCAATTTCAACCGTCTACTGACGTTTACTGTTTTTTAGATTCCTCAAAATTAAAAACAAAATAGTAGTTTTTGCAGCGTTTAGATTTTGATGAAAAGGGAAAAAAAGATAAAAAAAAGTAATTTTCGTTTTACTATTATTTGAATTCAAGATTTTTTATTACTTGTTCACTGTTGTTTAGTCAAATAATTGTTTGGAATTCAAAAAAAGAAAGACGTGTGACATCATGCTCCGAGGGATAATTGGATTGATAGGGTACTATTATCAACAAAGTATAACTCCTTTGTCGGAAGCTCATCCAAGAAGTTAAGCATGCTAGAGTGGGAGCAATCTGAGAATGGGTGACTGATCGGGAAGTTTGAGTACGAGTGAGCAATATGACCTCAGAGCATGCTTGGACATTAAGCTATCGAACAATTCAAAATATTGATTTTTTTTTTTGAAATATCAAACTGTCAAACGGCCGTTAGGCCAACCGGATACTACGCCGACGACAAACTCACCTGTGCCGACGAGGCTATGCTGGTGGCAACCGTCAGCATAGGCTACGCCGAAGGCCAAATAGGCCTATGCCGACGGCTTCTGGCTGTCGGCACCTTAAGCGTTTCCTGTAGTGACATCCACAACACAAAATTAATTTTAGATTAAGTTGGCTGAAATTCGCTTTGTCTTTGACCAATTGTCATTTCCTTGATTTCACTCAATTTGTTTTTTTCCCTCAAAAGTTTTCTTTTTCAGAAACCACTTTTATTTTTATTTTAGTTGCACTACTAATCTAAATCAACGGTGTATTTTAGTTGCAATAGGTTTTTACTCTTTATTTGAACATTTGTATTCTTGATTGCTAGTTACAAGAGATTAACTTGTCAAATAATTGAAAATTTTGATTTTTTTTGAATAAAATTCAAACTGTCAAATGGCCGTTAACTTCTACGCCGATGACCAACCGGATGCTACACCGACGGCAAACTCACCTGTGCCGACGCCTTGAGGTGACGACGAGACTATGCCGATGGCAGCCGTCCGCATAACCTATGCCGCCGGCTTATAGCCGTAGGCACCTTGAGCATTTCTGATACATGCATTTTGCATCATTATTATTCCCACATATAGGTTTAGTTTTCATTGTTATTTTCCTTCATACATTGTTATTTATGCATTTTTAGATGATTTTCGGGACTTTCCTACAAAGTTCCCTTCTTTGGTATTTAATTCCTAGGAGGTAGAAAACCTCCTTTTTCATATTTTATTTGTTTCAGAACTTTTTGGATCGCTAAAAATCAAAAATCAAGGGAACAATACTTTATCAGTTTTTCACCCGAAGAAAAGCCGTGAGCAAAAGCACCACACGAGAGGAGCCATGAGGTGCGAACGGCACCAGGTGGCGCGCCCAAACAGGGAGGGCGCGCCACCCATGCCCGTTCGCTCCTCCAGCATCGCCTCGGGCCCCCTTTTATTCCATAAGCTCCGTTTCACCCAAAAACCTAGCCATATTTTTGCCGGGATTTATTGAGGCGGCAGCGGACGCGAAAGTCCTCTCCTACTCCGGGAGAGGACAGATCATGTTGCACAGGCGCCTCTGGTGAAGGGGAAACCGATGCCATCGACATCCCCACTCCTCCTTGGCTTGGGAGGAGGCATCTCCATCAACATCTCCATCGGCACCATCATCACCACCATCTCTAGCTACGAGATCGACGCCATCCCCCTCATAGTTTGTTTTGAATTGAACCCGGGATATTTGTTTTTCGTGCTATTTCATGTTCGTAATTTGTACTTTATCATTATTTGGTGGGGAGATTATATATTCAGATTGTGTTGAAACCATTATGCCTTTGGTTCATATCATGTTTGATACTTGTGAGTAGTTCCCCAACGTTCGTGAGGGCATAGGATGATCAGGCTATGATTCTATATGATGTGTTATGAGTATTTGGTCAAGTTTTCTATCTTTTATGTTGTTCTATGATGGTTTTATGCGAACGTCGACTGCATATTACTTCACATATATGGGCTCATAGGGCTGCACTTTTATGTAATGCATTAGTGTTGGAGGGGTCGGAATGGCAGAAACCGTGTTCCAACACTGTGTGTTGCATTATAGGGGTTTATGCCGGGGACCCTAAATCTTATGGCTATGATGGGATATTTATGTCTTAATGGTTCCTATACTTGCACGTGAAAATGACTCTAGGACCCATCATAAGGGGTGTATTTGCACATGCTTATGGCTGCACCTAACTAAGGCTCCGCCCCTAATTGATAAAGCTTGACAAGATAGTTACCATGTTGTTTAGAACTCGGATGCTAGTGAATCTATGCCGCCCTCGAAAACTTTAGTCTCATATAAGCACACACACTTGAGCTTGTCTTCTTGCTGCATAGAGGATTAAGCTTTTCTCTCGTCGAGAGCTTTACTTATTTGTTATTTACTTTACGCATTTTATTTTATTGCAAACTATATACCCAAAAACACCAAAATTATTACTTTATTATTACTGCTTTCTTATTATTTCTTGTAACCAATACCTTCAGCTCCTCGATGGTTCGATAACCTTTTTATTGAAAAGTACTACAATTGATCTCTTGCACTTGTGAGCCATCAGTTTCCTGTAGTGACAAATGTTGTCAGAATCATGGTTTTGAGTCGGATCGGAACTTCCATGGTAGGGTCGTAAACCGTCGGATCATAACTTTTAGAATCGTAAAATCTTAGATTCTTCTTAGCAGAATCGTTGAATCGTTCCACTCAATTTAGATTGTAAAGTTGTAGAATCTTATATAGAATCAAATAATTTTAGATTAAGTTGGCTGAAATTCGCGTTGTCTTTGACCAATTGTTATTTTCGTGATTTCACTCAATTTGCCTTTTTTCCCTCAAAGTTTTCTTTTTTAGAAACCACTTTTATTTTTATTTTAGTTGCACTACTAATCTAAATCAACTTTGTAGAACATGCAATAGGTTTTTACTTTTTATTTGAACATTTGTATTCTTAGTGGTCAGTTTACAAGAGATTAAGCTGTCAAACAATTCAAAAATCTGAAAAAATTGAATTAATTCAAACGGTCAAATTGTCGTTAACATCTACGCCAATGAACAACCGGATGCTACATCGACGGCAAACTCGCCTGTGCCGACGCCTTGAGGTGACGACGGGACTATGCTAACGGCAGCGGTCGGTGTAGCCTATGCTGATGGCTTCTAGCCGTAGGCACCTTGAGAGTTTCCTATAGTGACACCACAACACAAAAATAATTTTAGATTAAGTTGGCTGAGATTTGCTTTGTCTTTGATCAACTGTTATTTCCGTGATTTCACTCAATTTTCTTTTTCCCTCATATATTTTCTTTTTTAGAAACTACTTTATTTTTATTTTAGTTGCACTACTAGTCTAAATCAACTGCGTAGAACATGCAATAGGTTTCTACTCTTTTATTTGGACATTTTTATTCTTAATGGTGGGTTACAACTTGCATATACACTAGTGGCACAGTTTTTAAATACGGAAATGTTTACCTTATCAATGAAAGAACTTCCCTTGCAACGACATGTTTGCCTGATCTATTTAATGTATTTGTTACTTTCATGCCAATTGCCAAGACTAAATTATAAATAGGGTTGACCTACAGGCTTGTCTGATCTATATTTATTTTCTGAACCTTGTGCAGACACATTAGATAGGGTGGTTTAGGTGATTGTGGTGGTGGAACGGGCAATGATAAATACAACTACAGGATCAGTTCGATATCAGGTACTCGAACTTTTTCACTGATCATTTTTTATATTCATGCAAGTAGATGTAATAACTCAAAAAATGGTCATACTCGGGCATCTACTTTCCAACCAATATCTCTACTATCTATAAACAGGTTACTCTCTACTATACCGAAAGCATGAACGAAACTTGAAAGCTGAAAGCATAGTAGAAGTTCTTCATCCGAAAGCATGAACATAAATTTAGAGGTCATTTCAGCTTAGCCTGAGTATGACCAACATAGCCTTAACGTAGGACATGCATATGATTATTTAGATTATAGACAGGATAGTCAGAGAAATCGTATCAGATTATAAACATTAATGTAGATTCTCAATGTATTAGTGACACACCAGGTGTCCTATACGATTTCTTCATTCTAGCAAGTTAGATCTCAAATATTGTTCTAACAAGTGGAATTACATACCTTCAATAAACCTGATGATCCCAATATAGGTTACAAACTCTCTGTGATGAGAAATACTCCTTGATCACACACAAGCTATTAAAACAGGTTAGATCTGAAAGCAAGAAACAACAAGTGGGGAGACAACCAAATTGAAAAGTGCAGTTTGGGTACCTTCACTCTCCCTGATGCTCGCAACATAGGTTGCAATCTCCCCCTAATGAAGTAAAGCTGCATAGAGACCCTAGCAATGCTTTCAGGTACCATTTATATGCTTGCAACATAAATCGCCCAGCCATGCTTCAAGTGATTCTCTGCTCTGGGACTTCCCTTTGTTATGTGTTGATGAGAGACCCTGAAATTATGGGTTGGTACGAGATCTCTGGATTGTGATGTGTTAATGAGTTTACCTTTCCTGTAATTTACTTTCCTTTCCTGTAATTCATGTTTCTCTAATGGTGTGTAATCTCCCTTTCGGATGGTGCGGTCATGGTGTATAATCCCTGAAATTATGGTGCATGTATCCCTTTTGCCATGTAGTTCATGATTTATGTATCCCTGTAATTCTTGTTTCCTGAAATACATATTGCATGATGGTGCGGTCATGGTTTGTAATCCCTGAAATTATGGTGGCTGTAATTCTTTTCGGATTTCGCCCTGTAATTAATGTTTCATGTATCCTTGTAAGTCTTGTTTCCTGAAATACATGTTGCCTCATGGTGCGGTGATGGTGTGTATTTCCTGGAATCATCGTGGACAACATTTATGATGCGTTGATGTTGCCTGATGTTACGGTGCGGTGAGGGTTGCCTGTTTTGCCTCATGCATTGTTTGATGGTGCGGTGGAAGGGTAAAATGGTTAGATATAAAATATGTAAGACGAAACCTTCAACCAAAAGCCAGTTCTTCCTTTTTATATAGTAGAGATACACTGCAGAATATATATTTGCGTACTATATATTTATTTCATTTTCTAGATATTAGGATAATACTCTATATACTTAGTTAAGAATAAACAAGTTTTCTCGCGGCTGGGTAGTAAGTTTACTACAATAAATATTTTTATACTTTTATAAGAGATTCTGTACAAATAAACATGTTTGAATTTGGAAAAATAAACTTTAAATAGTTTGAAAACGAAGGAGTGTATGCTATGCCTATGCTTTTCCCTAGTTTCTCCGCTTGCTAATATTCGAAACATAGGCACGATACAATAAAATTGATCACGTTTACACCTAAGAGCTCAAGTATTGTGGGGTTCTTTGAGGAGCATCTTCTCCCTATCACGGTCATGTGTCTAGTGGACATGTTATATTTCGTATGTAAAGTACTTATGTAATGATTTATTTTTAATGTTGGCTCCATCTAAAAAGGCATTTACAACCCTTTTATATACAATCTACAATTAGAATTGTGTAAATAGTGGTGCAAGGAATTGACTACGATGTGTTATTCGACAATGCACCTTTAAATACCGACAATTATCCATGTGAGCGGGGCAAATTATCGACCGTAATTGTTTTAGGAGAAGTTGTGAATTTTATTAAGTGGTTTCTAACTTGTTAACAAAAATGTTGTAGCATGAAATTCAACAAAGATAAAACTAGGGGAAAAGTAGATTACAGAACGTAAAGATGTTAAGTCTAGAAGATCACAAACACAAAGAGTTTGAATTGTTTAGCAATCCTTGTGTTTTTTGTTGGAGGAGTATTTGACAGAAAATGCTAAGCCCACAAAGTCCCCACCTACCAAGGCCCTCCCATCCATATTTTGACAAGGTACATCAAGTTCATGCTCCTTCAAACAGAGCAACTGATCTCTAGCATTCGAAATCTCTTTTGCTCCTTCACAATTCTGAAGGCTTTGAGGAGATACAAAGATTTCTAACACCGCATGCCCTCCAAATGGAAACAATTGATGTGGTTTCCTTGAACCTTGAACTCCTGCAAAATTTCTCAAAGGAATCACTCAAAACACCAAAGATTGGTGTGAATTTGATGGGAATGTCGGGAAAAAGGTTAGGATTCAAAGCCTTTGGTTGTCTCTGTTTCACGCCACCTCCCTAAGGGGAACCAGCAGGTATATATAGCCAAGGAAGGTTCTGACTGTTACACGGAACGGTAACATGCCTAGTTGTTCCCTTAAAAATCCTCGGAGGCATCGGGCTAGTTCAAAATTTGAACATTTGGAATGGGAAGCTACTTCCTTAAAAATATTGGCTATGTACAAGTAGCACACGTCCTCCTGAACACCTCAAGAATCGTAAATACCTCCAAGTATACAACTTAAACAATATGATCCTCGTGAGAAAATGAAGTTATATGCCGTCCAAAGAAAATATATGGTGCCCACACATACCAGTAAGTTTCAATAGATATTTCCTTAGCATTTCTTCTTGCAAAATTTTGCGATATTGTTGTTATCGACATGACAATGTGTGCTTGGTTACTTTGTTATTGAAATGTAATGCTGTTTGAGTTAGTATGCCATATGTTGAAATCTGTTATAGTTTTATTGTTTGTGATGTGTGTTAGTTTAATTTTCAGCAAACTTAGTGCAAACGGTTAAACTAGAATAACCATTTTTTATGAGCAGGATCGTCAAAAAATGGTGATATGTAGATAATGCTGCCAAAAAGGTGCCTCGTCGCAATGGTAATTTTTCCTGTTGCCAAAGAGACCTTCATATCATATACATGCTCCTGACAACGAGCCCTTTCTCCACTGCCATGGAGGATTTTGACCATTGTCCATAGAGTCTATATGTACTTGTAGGCACATATGGACACGAAATTGAAGTATAACTCAATGCAAACATTTATTCATAAGGATTATTATTAAGTACAAAGAACAATGCAAACATTTGTTCATAAGGATTACCATTAATTACAAAAACTACACGTCAAGGTTCCATACACTTTCACATATGAACTTGTCATGTCAACATAACAAAAGAGAAATAGGTGACAGACATAACACCATGGGGATCAAGAGCTCGCAAGGAGGTAGCGGAGAGAAAAGCACCGAGCGAGGATGAAAATAGAACTACGAGGGGAAGAAGACAGCAGAGGGTCATGTGGCAGGCTCGATCGGTAAAACCCTGCGCCATTGGGTGTGGAACCGACCTGATCCTTTTCACAAGAGAGGATGCTCAAAGTTAGAAAAAAAAAGTACTGTAATAAAAATAAACGCTGCAAACCATTGGTTAAATGAAAAATATGCTTTGTCTCAATAGAATCTACGGAAGTTATAGTTTGTAACAGTAGTACAGTACTCTATTTAGTGTACAGTCTTATGGTAATCATTTCCGTACAAATACTGCAAGCAATTCTATAAGTACAGCTTGACGAGGACAATATATTGTATGGATCAATGGATGCACATATTGCGGAGAGCGACATTACACCAGAGACTCAACTAAATTATGTGCTGTCAAACTCAGTTGACATAGATGATAAAAACTGCCAAAAGAAATGGCAAACGACCTATCAGGGAGAGAAAACAAAGATTGCGCTTAGGAGGCGAGGAGCGAGAGCGAAATAACTTGCTACGGCGATCTTCAGCATCGTGTTATGGTTTGTTTTAGGAGTCTAGCTAAGGTCTGATTGGCACTGGCGATTGTCGTCGTGGTGAACGAGCAGATGCCATAGGATGGCTTAAGTTGGGGCCGAATGGACGTATGAGGATTCGGGGGAGGGTTTGCGATTAGATGGGAAGAACTTCCGGATGCTCTCCTCAAGAACACAACCAAGGATAGGTATGCAAGAAGAGAGACAAGAGGAAGAACTCTTTACTAGATCGCTAGCTTCATTGATCTCAACATGGTTACAAGTTTCTCAGTACACAGATCTCTCTATGGTCTCGCTACGTGCCCGTGAAGAAGGGCTGCCCCCTCTCCTTATATAGGGGAGAGGGTGGCTTACACCAGAAGAAACCCTAATGGCATCTTTGACTAGACAAACTACTTTACAAAGCTACTTTAATCATAGCCGACACCGGAGTCCTCTTTAATCGTGGGCGCCGACGTCCTCCGGCTTCTTTGACCGTCACTCTTCTCTTTATCGTCAGCCCTTCGTCAAAAGCTACTTTGCTTAGCTCATCTTTGTCTTCTAGCTCGAGAGAATCTTTGACCGGTCCTGCCGACAAGCCCTTCCTTCCGGTGGCCCGGTACCTTTTCTACTCGGCTCCGGTATCCCCCTTATGAGGATACCGGCTTAGCCCGTTCAGCCAAACGCCTATCTTAGACTCCGGTACGATTATCTAACCGGTATCCTGATGGCTCAAACCATCCGGTTTGGCATGCCTTTGGCATACCGGGGGTCATCCCCCCAACATTAGTCCCCGAAGCTGGTATAGTCTGACGGATCCTATCCAACAGCACCATGCCAGGTTCCTATGTCTTTGATACCGGTTTGATTCATCCGGCGTCACGTTCGGATCCGGCATCTTTGCCCGGATCCTCCTCATTTTTTCTTTGCAGGTCATACCTCGGTATCTTACCTTCCGGTATCTTAACCATTAAACGCTTCCTCGGCGAAGTCGAGAATATCTCGGGCCCCGCGCCTGACAGAGACATGCGCACTGTGACTGATGCGCCAGTATCAGTTGTCATTTCGCTTCGACTCCCGCGCGCTCATTTAATGCACCGCAGCGGATCCCACTAGCCGTTCCAGATCTCTGCGTGCCCTCGTGTGGCCTTATGTTTTTTCGCGTGTATCTCTTCGACACGTGGCGGCCCATGGTGCAAACCGCCGTGGGCCGCGAGGCGAACCGCCGCGGCCCAGCGGTTTCCAGCCCACTTCCCTCCTTCTATATAAGCGCAACCGCCGTTCCTCTTTCATCTTCTTCGCATTCTCCACTTCCTCGCGCGCAGAGTTCATCGCCTCCGTGCCCTTGCCATTCTCCATCGCCGCCGCTTGTTCGAGCTCGTCGCCCGGCGAACTTACTCCTTCGTTCCGCCGGACCTCGCTGCGCGGAGATCCTTTGCTGCAACCTCACCGCGCCCGCAGCATTTGTGTTTCCCCAAGTTGTTCTTCGCCTCGCCGTCGCCGGACTTCCTCGCCGGCCGCAGGCTCGCCGCTCCTCCAGCGAACTCCTCCCTCGCGACTTCGCTGCCTCAGGTTAGGCTTCACTCGCCTTTACCTCTTTCTCTCCTGCACTTTGGATCTCGGGGACGGTAGAGTATTTATTTGCTCTTTGTTTTGCTTTTCCTCTTACTCGTAGATCTTCGCGCGAGGGTTCGTTTGGGGAAAACCGTTTCTCAGTAGATTTCGGCATCTTCTAGATTCCCATGTCTAGCGAAGGATCTCTTCCTGCTGCCACCTCTAGCACCCAGGATAGCAACGCCTCCGACGGGTTAACCGACGACCTCGCCCGGATGGGCCAGGCATCCAGCCGGAAGCAAGAGGCCGGCACATCTAGCCGGGCCTCCGGAAAGGACAAGACACGCGGAGCCCGGAGAGGTTCCGACGTGACCCAATATGAGATTGATCGGCTTTACCGGTCCCGGAGGATCCCGGAAGGAGTTACCTCGCCGGCTTCCTCGCGGCGAAATCCAACCGGTGCTCGAACCGGGTGAGGCCGTTGTTTTCCTTGCTCACTTTGAGCGTGGCTTCGGCCTTCCCGCCTCAGATTTCTTTCGCCAACTCCTCGACTTCTATCGCCTCCAACCTCATCATCTCCCCGGCAACGCCGTTTTTTATCTTTCTTGCTTCGTGGCCTTCATGGAGGGCTACATTGGCATCCGTCCCGCTCGCGAGACGTTTGCTCGCTTTTCTCCCTTCGGATCAATTCGGTCCAGGGCAAGGACATTCCTAAGCCCAAACCTCCCGTTCAATGCGGGTCTTGTATTATCGGCTCCCGCCAAGGGAGCCCCTTTTTTAAGTTCAACGGCCTCGAGTCTTGCCGCTTGTGGCAGACGACGTTCTTCTATGTGAAGAACGCGGGTGACGAGGACCTCATCAACCTGCCGGCGTTCAACCCGGCGCCACCCACCAAGACCAACTGGCAGTACAACCCCGGAAGGGATCACACCGAGACAAACCGGGTGGTGCGCTTCATGCAGGGGTTGATGAGGGACACCAAGATCTGCTCCGATGATATCATCCGTGCCTTCATCAGCCGCCGGGTGCTTCCCTCCAGCGAGCGCGCTCACAAAATTAGTGAGATGTACGGCCCCGGTGATCCCACCAAGATCACCGGCTTGGCTTTGAGCAAGGAGGACGTGGTCCTGAAGGCGGGCCAAATCTGCCAAACGGACATGCCGGATGACTGGGAGTGGGGCCTTTGCCCTCTTAGTGCCAGGAACCCTCCGTCCAAAGATGTAAGAAGATATGCGGCTCGGGTCGTGTAACCGGTAACTTTTGTGCTAGTGTCTAACTTTCCTTTTTCCTTTGCTTTCAGGCCAAGGCCCGCTTTCCCCGGATTGACTCTGACCGGCGAGGCCCTGTCCAGAAGCGGCCCTTGGACAAGTACGATCCTGATCCTGTCATTCACTGGCTGGATCTGAGGATGGGCCGGACTCCGGCTTCCCGCCTCGGCAAGTCTCCGCCGGAACCAGCTGGTTCGTCCGATGATTTGACCATGCTTGAGGTAGCCTTTCCGTTCGTTTTCTTATGCTCTTTTTGCTATTTCCGTTCGTAGACATTCCCTCGATCGGCAACAAACCACAGGTCCACGAGCACGTGCCTCCGCTGCAAGCCGAGGTGGGGGATGAGTTCCTGGACAACCTTATGGCCGAAGGCCAGAAGAGTGATCCTCCGGCTGCTGATGCCGGCCCCAGCCGTGCCTCTTCCGGCAAGCGCCCTCGGACCGAGGTCATCGGCGGAAAGCAGGTCAGCACCAAGCGCTACAAGCAGAGGCGGATGCCGATGTCTTCCGGGTAAGTTTTATCTCTTTTTATACTTTCTCCATTTCCACCGAACTCTTTTCCGGTTGCTTTTTCCAACTCGTTCTCCTTTTCCTTTCTTTCAGCCCTGCACTTGAGCTTGGCTCGGCCGGCTCTGCTGGCTCCGCCGGCTCCGCGAGGACTTCAACTCCTCCTCCTCACTCAAGTCCGGCACCATCAGGTGCCGGCAACACCTCAGCCTCCCCTTCTGGGGACAATACAAGTTCGGGGCGCGCGGCCCCAACACCTCCTGATCACCGCGCGGAGGGAGGACTCTACCTCCCTCCGGAGACCCAAGACACCGGCGCCAGCAACATCGGCGCCGGCCAACCTGATGCCGGGCGGGCGGAACCTCCGGTTCCCTCCTCCCCGAAGAAGAAGAAGAAGAAGCCAAGCTCTTCCCCTACCGCGCCGGATGCTTCCGCGCCGGTCTTTATTCCTCCTCCCGAGGCCACGCCGACACCGCCGCCCAGCCCAAGGATCTTCCGTGGCCAAGCAGCCGGTGCCGTCCAAGACCCCCAAGATCACCACTTATCTAAAGCCCGGGGCTTCCCGCGGCAAGGCCGTGGAGGGCGGCACCTCCGGTGGTTCGAGAGACGTGGTGCCGCACGTCGGCCCCGCCGCGCTCGCTGCACAGACAAGCCCACCGGCCTCCTAGGTCGGATCATTGAACCGAAGCGCGCGGGCAAGGACCCGGGGCATCTCCTCCCCTATGCCCGTGAAGTGGAACGAGGCGGATATCTCTCGCCTCAACCCGCGGCTCGGGGAAGGACCGCCTTCCTGCGCCGGATCCCGTTGGAGCTCGGTCTATCGAAGAACACTTCACGCGTGTTAAACGCGCCGTGAAGGAGTTCGACAGCTGCTTGGTACGATGCTACCAACAATGTGGTGGTAAGTTCTGCTAAACCTCTTTCGTAATTTCGTTGATGCCGGTTTCCTTCTCTTTCCAGATCTTATCTATTCTCCCAGTCCCCGAGTTTTGTGGTGAGAGCGCAGCTCTTGACGCAAAACTTTAACTTAAACCTTAGCGTGAAACCGGCACTGCCAGTCCCCGAGTTTCGGGTTAAGAACCTTGTTCTCTAGCATAAAACTTAGCTAAAAACTTAGCGCAAAACCGGCACTGCCAGTCCCCGAGTTTCGGGTTAAGAACCTTGTTCTTAGCGCAAAACTTAGTTAAAAACTTAACGCAAAACCGGCACTGCCAGTCCCCGAGTTTCGGGTTAAGAACCTTGTCTCTTTCTCACAACTACTTTCCTTGAGCAGAGCACTGCTGACACCCGGAAGCAACTCTTCGAGGAGCTTCTGTGGGAGCACCGGGAGCTTGCTGAGGCTCACAGCCACTGCCAAGGTTCGTTTCTTTTTGCCTCCGGCATCTTTTCTCCGGGATGTTTCTTTCCTTGATACTTATGCACTTTCTGTTTAACAGCTTGTTCCGGAAGCTAGCCTCGAGGCCCCGAAGGCCCAGGTTGCCAAGCTTCAAGGTACCCTTCTTTCTTTTTCTCGCTTGACCCTTTCCTTTTTTCATTCGATTTAGTGTTTCTTGCTAAGATTTTTCTTTCCGGTACCTAGGCGAGAAGGAGCAGCTTCTCAAGGAGCACAACGAGGCGCTGGAGGCCCAGAAGACCGCCTTGGGGGAGCTCAAGGAGCAGGCCATACAAGCCGCGCTCCGGCATGAGCAAGCCTTGAAGGATGCCCGGGTTGCAGCGGAGGCTAGGCTGGCGGAGGTTGTGGAGGACTCCACGAACGCCAACACCGTCTTGGCGGCGGAACCGGAGGAGGAAAGGAAGGCGCGGAAGCAGCGGAGCAGCTTATTGATACCATGACCACCGATCATCGGGAGTATGATCGGTTGGTTATGAAAATAGATGCGCTAGCTCTCCGTAAGTCCTTGCCTTGTCCCTTCACTTGCTTACCAGCTCTTTTCCTTTGAAGCTATATCCTTGCTCCTTTCTTTCCCGATACACTCTTTTCCTGCATTTTGTGTTTACGTTTTTTCTTTCCTTCGCGAGCACTTCCCGGAATCCCGGCCCTATGCCGTGAAGAAGGTGAGGGAGGACCGGATTGCGCGGGAGTTCCCCAACATGGATGCGCCCTGGGACGGGTACGACTATCTTGTCGCCCTCTCAGCGCGGGTCCAACACATGCGTTGCGTCGACCGGCTTCTTGTCGACCTGCCAACCGCCGCCATCCAGATCTTCAAGGTGTTATGGCCTGAGGAGGAGCTGCCGGAGAACATCACGCTCACCGCCAACCGGCTCAAAGATGCCGGGCACCGGATCCGCGAGTGGCAATGCTCGCGGCCCGTGCCGGAGCCGACACGGCCGCTGCGCTCCGCGTGCTCATGGTATCCTCGCTCTTGACCCGGACGCTCTTCGTGGCGTGCGCGCGGATGCTCCCACGGACACGGCACCCGGCGCTCATCGCGAAGCGGCAGGACCGTGCATACCGGCTTGCTGAGTATGCCGAGGTCCGCACCTTCATCCCACCCCCTCCCTGGTGTCAAAGACTACCTCGCCGATGAGGAAGAAGAAGACGAGGGAGATGAAGGTGAAGCTGCCGGGGACGTGCCGCCGGAAGCTCCCGAAGCCGGCGCTGGCCCTCCTGAAGATGCCGAAGCCGGTGACGCTCCGCCCGACGCCCCCGCTGCCTGATGACCTCTCACCAACTATTTGCCTGAGACTTATCTGTTTGCCCTGCTTGCCTTAAAAACAATGTTTGTTAAATTCTGCCCCGGAATGCCGGGGTCTATGATGTAAAACTTAAGTTCTCTTGTGGTTGTGCTACAATATTCCCTGCCGGTAAGTTATACCGGTAGCTAATTATCTTGAGTTTGTTTTAGCACATTTGCTTTTGGTTTGGCTTTTATCTTGCACTGCAAAGATTTCTCAATTGTCTCCGCATCCAATTTGATGCATACTTGGTTCTTTTGCCTTGGCTCTGCCTGCCTTCTCTGGGCGTTCTTTGGCATATGAGCACAAGGTTCTTTCACCAAACAAGCATCTTCTTGAACTTAGAAATAACTTTGAAATTTTGCAAAAAACCGGTTTAACCGGGGTTAGTTAAATTTTTCGGATTGTTCTTTCCTGCTTTCCCCTTTCGCAGTTCATGTGCTTATCTCCTACCGGTTTATCTTGCTTGCCATGAAGCCGGTTTTCGGACAGCAGCAGAGTCGAAGACTCCGGTAGGATTTAGCACACTACTAAACCGGAAAGAAAATGCATTCAATAAGCAACCGGTAAACTGAAAAAATAGACAAGTTACATGCAGCTTAAGTTGGGGTAGTCCCCGAGATTCATTCAAGGTTCCGACATCTTTTATTCATAGCATATAAGGTACAAAAAGGAACTTCTTACACCACAACTTCAAGAGTAGAAAGGACGCAACAGAGCTACGTTCCATGGACGCTTGCTCTCCTCTCCGGACTTGTCCGCTTTTCCTTTTTTCCACTCCTGTGCATCAATCAGGTAGTATGCATCATTGTGAAGCACCTTGCTTACAATGAAGGGACCTTCCCAAGGTGGCAAGAGCTTATGCCGGCCTTCAGTGCGCTGCACCAGGCGAAGCACAAGATCTCCTTCCCGGAAAACTCTTGGATTGACTTTCCGGTCATGATATCGTCTTAGGTTTTGCTGATAAATGGCTGTTCTTGCCAACGCTAGCTCTCTCGCTTCTTCTAGCAAGTCCACATCATTTTCTCTGGCCTCTTTAACCTCTTGCTCAGTATAGAGCTGTACCCTTGGTGAATCATGGATGATGTCGGTTGGTATCACTGCTTCTGCTCCATAAACCATGAAGAAGGGAGTGTATCCGGTAGACCGGTTTGGGGTTGTTCTTATGCTCCACAGCACTGATGGTATCTCATCAAGCCAACACCCCGGTGCTCTCTCTACTGCGTCAATGAGTCTGGGTTTGATACCGGAGAGTACCAAAGCATTCATTCTTTCCACCTGGCCATTGCCTTGCGGGTGTGCCACTGAGCACAAATCCAACCGGATATTCTTATCCTCGCAGAATCTTTTGAACTCCCCTTGAGCAAAGTTGGTTCCATTGTCAGTGATGATGCTGTGCGGATATCCATACCGCAAGATGATATCCTTCAAGAATTTCACAGCTGTATGCCCATCACACTTTGCGATAGGTTTTACCTCTAGCCATTTGGTGAACTTATCCACCATGACCAAGATGTGAGTCATGCTGCTTCTTGCAGTTTTGAATGGGCCAACCATGTCTAAGCACCAAACAGCAAATGGCCATGTCAGCGGTATTGTCTTTAAACCGGACGCTGGGGTATGATTTTGCTTGGCGTACCTCTGGCACCCGTTGCATTTCCTTACCAAATCCTCAGCGTTCGCCAAAGCAGTGGGCCAATAAAACCCATGCCGGAACACTTTTGCCACCAGCGCCCTTGACGAGGCATGGTGCCCACATTCTCCTTGGTGAATTTCCTCAAGCATTTCTTTCCCTTCCTCCGGTTCCACACATCTTTGAAGGACACCGGTAACGCTTCTCTTGTACACCTCACCATTGATGAATGTGTAAGCTTTGGACCTTCTCTCGTATCCTCCTTGATTCATTTTCGTCAACTCGGCAAGGTGCCGTTGATCAGGAATTCCTTAATAGGTTTAACCCAAGATGGTATCTCTCGAACCAAAAACACGGGTGCATCTATCTCCATGCTATCCACCAAGCACCATTTCTTCCGGCACGGTAGTCCCCGAGCTTGCCGGAACAGTCCCCGGTTCGCCGGAGCAGTCCCCGGTTCCCTCCATCGATATCCATTGGCACAATGTGTGACTCCGAACAAAAATTGATTCCGACTCGGGACTTGGCTTGATTGATGGTACTCTCAGTGCGCGAGAGCTATCCCGGGAGGAATTTCTTGTCGGGATGAGCCTATCTTGGACAAAGCATCCGTAGCTTCATTTTCTCGCACGCGGTACATGGTGAAACTCACAACCTTCGAAGAATCCGGCAATCTTTTGCACGTGAAACCGAGTACGAGGCCATGTTGGCATCTTTTGCATCCCAATCTCCGGAACACTGCTGTACCACAAGATCTGAATCTCCGTAGCAAATGATCCGATGCGCACCGATTTCTTTTGCGACCTTAAGCCCATGGATCAAAGCTTCATATTCAGCGACATTGTTCGATGCCCTGAAATGTACTTGCAAAACATACCGGAGGTGATCTCCTTTTGGTGAAGTAAGCACCACACCGGCACCTGCACCCTCCTTGAGCTTGGATCCATCAAAGTGCATTTTCCAAGACTTTATCTTCCGATCCGGCGGTTTGTATTGCATCTCCGCCCAATCAACAAGGAAATCAGCCGAGCTCGTGATTTTATGGCATCTCTTCTTTCATACACCGGTACGTATGGTGATATCTCGTATCGCCCATTTCGCAATTCGGCCGCTGGCGTCTTTGTTGCACATGATGTCAGAGATTGGTGCTTCACTCACCACCTTCATAGGATGTTCCTCGAAGTAGTGCTTGAGCTTGGTGGCGGCCATAAACACGCCATAGGTCATTTTCTGGAAGTGCTGGTAGTTTTGCTTTGAGAGGGAGAGCACCTCGCTCAGGTAGTATACCGGCCTCTGGACGGTTTTTCCTTCCTCTTCTCTTTCTACTACCACAACAACACTCACGACCCGGTTGGTTGCTGCTATGTACAACAACATGGGTTCTCTTTCCAAGGGCGAAGCCAATATTGGCGCGGTAGCTAACATTGTTTTCAGCTCTTTGAACGTTGCGTCTGCCTGAGGGGTCCAGACGAACTTATCGGATTTTCTCATTAAGGCATACAACGGCAAGGCCTTTTCTCCCAACCTGCTTATGAACCGGCTTAGCGATGCCAAGCTTCCGGTAAACTTTTGTATGTCCTTCAAATCCTGTGGTATTGTCATTCTTTCGATTGCTCGGATCTTTACCGGATTGACCTCAATGCCTCGGCTCGAGACAAGGAAACCCAGCAGCTTGCCGGCAGGGACACCGAAAGTACATTTTGCCGGATTGAGTTTCATCCGGAACCTCCTTAGGTTATCAAATGTTTGCCGGAGATCATCGATTAGGGTGTCTTTTACCTTAGTTTTTATCACGATGTCGTCCACATACACCTGCACATTCTTTCCGATCTGATCAAACAAGCATTTTTGCATACAGCGTTGGTACGTTGCACCAGCGTTGCGCAAACCAAAAGGCATAGTGATATAACAATAAGCCCCGTGCGGGGTAATGAACGCAGTTTTTATTTGATCTTCCTTTTTCAAGGGAATCTGGTGGAAGCCGGAATAGGCATCCAGGAAGGACAACAATTCACACCCAGCAGTTGAATCAATCACTTGATCGATTCGTGGCAAAGGAAAAGGGTCTCTTGGGCAAGCTTTGTTGAGGTTAGTGTAGTCGATGCACATGCGCCACACCTTCGGAGCTTTTGCCTCCAGGTTCTCATCTTTTTTCTTTTCAACCATCACCGGATTGGCCAGCCACTCTGTGTGCGTGACCTCCACAATGAATTTGGCAACAAGCAGCTTGGTTACCTCTTCTCCTATGATCTTTCTTCTATCTTCAGCCGAACCGGCGCAAAGGTTGTCGCACCGGCTTGGCATCTTTCCGAACGTTTAAGGAGTGCTCAGCCAGCTCCTCGGAACACCTACCAAGTCTTCGCTTGACTGGGCAAAGATATTCCGATTCTCACGGAGGAAGCTGACGAGCGCGCTTTCCTATGCTTGATCAAGGCCGGCACCGATACGAACGGTGCGGTCTGGGTAGGCCGGATCCAGCACAATGTCCTTCGTCTCATTTGTTGGCTTGAATGCCGGGGCACTCAGACTTGCACTCATTGCCGCTAAGCTCAGCTGTGAGGACTGAGCCAGCGCAACATGCTGTTTGCATCCTTTTCTTCTCCTCCGCGATCACCAGCCGATTCCGCTAGGTTCGATCCGGCAGATGCTCGTTTCCAGCCGAGACTTTGTAGTTTCCCACCACGCTTAGTGGTCCACGAGGTCCCGGCATCTTCATCTTGAGGTAAGCCGTATGGGTTGAGGCCATGAAAGCTGCCAATGCCGGTCTTCCCAGCAATGCATGGTAGGGACTGTCTAGATCCACCACCTCAAACTCCAGATTTTCCACCCGGCAATTGTCACGTCCTCCAAATGCCACGTCCACCCGGACCTTTCCAACCGGTGCGCAGGACAAACCCGGAACGATTCCATGGAAGGTTGTGCGCGTTGGCTGAAGCATGTTTTCTGTTATGCCCAGCGTATGCATGGTATGCTTGTACATGATGTTGATGCTACTGCCATTGTCTATCAGCACTTTGCTGAACTTCACTCGAGTTTGAGGCCCTTTCATGATTGGATCCACAACAAGAGCATATCCACCCGGATTCGGCATGATCTTGGGGTGATCCTTGATTGACCAAGTAATTTCCTGGTTGGACCACCGCATGTACTTGGGCACCGCCGGCATCACGGCATTTACTTCCATGGAGCGGCGATGTAGGCTTTGCCCGTCCGTCGGCTCGGTGACAAAAACAACACAAGCATACATGTGGGTCTTCGTAAACATTCCGGCCTAAAGGTGGAGGTGGAGGTAGCTGGTTACCATCTTGTTCCACCCGGCTAACTTGCCGGTACTCGCTCGCCGGTTTGGCTGCACCGGTAGAGCGTTTGGCCCGAGTAGCGGCGGTGGTGGCGGCATCTGCTGCCGCCGCGGCATGTCCGGAGGTGGCATCATTGCATTGCCTCCTCGCCCTTGGGCATCTTTTACTCGTCCCTTTTTCCATCAAGTACTTGGTCCAGGTACAATCCTTCGTCGGATGGTTTGACGGGTGCGCCGGATTCGGTGTGTGCCACCGGCAAGGTTGGTCCATGGCCGCTTCCATGGTGTATTTTGCGGGTTCTTGCCGCTTCTTTTCTCGGACCCAGGGTTTCTTTTCCACCCATTGTTTCTTTGGACCCGCCCATGGCCGCGGTCCGGTTCTTCGCCTCCGGCCGCCACCGGCATCGAGTCCTCCCGCACAAGAAGCAACTTGTCTGCGGACCGTACCTTCGATCCGGAAAATCTTCTCTCCTCTTGTTGTTCCGGTTGTCCCGGTGTTGCTCTTGGCATAGCTGTTCCGGTTCGAGTTGCAGGCAGCCGCTGCGTTGGGTCTCCCAACGCATAGTTATCCGCCACACGTATCATCTCTCGCCAACGTTGTCGGCATGTTCCGCTGCAGCCTTTGCCACAACGGCGAACCTCTTTTGCACCCACCGCTGAACCAAGCAATGGCCTGCGCCTCGATTATTCCTTCGCAAGAGTTCCTTATGGTGTTCCACCGGCCAAATAATCCCTGGTCCTGTTTCGCTCGGCGCCGCAGCACGAGAGCAAGTTGCTGCGGCCTGTTTGGCCTCCGATAGGTACCGCTGAAATTGCTCACAAAGGCCTCCTCAAAATCCAGCCAACCATTTATGCTTCCCGCCGGCAAGTTATTTAGCCGGATTCTTGCCGGTCCAACCGTAAACGATGGTATGATCCTTACGGCCCAACGCCGGTTTCCTCCTCCGGCTACGGTTCCTCCGCCTCCAGCGACGTATACCGCGGTCACGTAATCCGCGAGCCAATCTTCCGGCTTCGTAGTGCCATCGTATGTTTTTGTGTCACGGGGCAACGTGAAGTTGCGAACCGGTGGCTTTTCTCTCATGATTCTTGGGCCAAAGCACTTCGGACCTGGAGGACCTTCCTCCTCGATCATTTCTGACAAGTATACTCTATCCAGACGGTGCCTCGCATCCCGTTCCGGTAAGTATCTCTCTCCCAAGCGTTCTCCCAGAGGGTTCCGGTATGCTGCCGATCTGTTAGAATCAGCTTCATCGTAACGCTCCGGTGCCGCGGCCCTTGCCTGCCGGTACCTTGGTGGAGGCATTTCTTCCTCATCTTCATCATACGCTGCCCTTGCAGCCGGATAGTTTTGCCCGGTTTCATGTTTACCGGCATGTTTGTTTCCGACATAGCCTTCTTTGGCGTAGCCTCGCTCTGCCCCTTGGCTTTTTCTACCGGCATCGTGTTGCCCGGCTTTTCGTTTACCGGCAAGGACCGGATCATACACGATCATCTCGCCGTGCGTTCACTTCTTTTTCTTTTCTTCTCGTCCGGATGGGGGACGAGGCCTGCCCCGGGACTTGCTTCCGGCATTCTTTGTTGAACGCGCGGATTTCGAGGCTATTGCTTTGTTCAGCCTAGCCAGCGTGCTCAGCCGTTCGCTGCTCTACAGCGTCAAGCAACTCTCCGACACGCTCTTGTTGTTTTGCCGAGCCTCTCCGGTAGCGAATCACACAGATCTACGGCAGCCTTAGCAGCTTTTATTGTTTTATCCGGACTGCTGTACTTAGGTTTCTCTACAATGCTAACAGATGCAGAGGTACTCTTGCCGGTAAGAATCTCCTTACGCAAATCTCGATCTAGATTGCGAGCCTTAAGCCGATTTTCCGGTATCCTAGCAAGCATGAGCGCTAACGTAAGCAAAGCCATGGGCAGCGTTATACTCACGTACGGTTAGGTTCAGCTCACGCTGCGCCTTGACGACGTCTTTGCCGCTCCGAGTATCCTCGGCGCTGCGCCTCCGCCTGCCGCTCGAGCCGCTGCCGGGTCGATGTTCTGCGCGATGGGGGTTGCCAACGCGTTCATCGCCGTTTGGAGAGGCGTTGCCGGTGGCGCGGATGATGCTCCCGCTGCGCCTGCGTCGCGCTCCAGCGGTGGCTTAGCCGCACGGGTCGAAACCGCGCGACCGAGCACCTTCGGCCTCCACCTCCTTTCCTGCACCAGACCACACCGGTCATCATTACCTCGACGCTGCCGGGCGCGCGACCAAGCACAGAGCCATCTTGGCGGGTCCGGTGCCACCGAGCACCGGCGAGAGGCGCTGGCGTACGGGGACGGTGCCGAAGTAGATGCGGTGGCTGCCGAACTCGATGATGCGGCCGTTCTTGGGGAAGATGCCGCCGTTGGCGAAGCAGCCCGCGTTGTCGTTGATGAAATCGATGGAGTAGAAGTTCTGCACCAGCCGCGGACACCGTCCGCTCGCCGGCGAACTCGAGGAGGCCCGCCCGAATGTGAACTCCGAGCATGCGCCACTTCATGCCCCACGGTGGGCGCCAACCGTCGTCGTGGTGAACGAGCGGATGCCATAGGATGGCTTAAGTTGGGGCCGAATGGACGTATGAGGATTCGGGGAGGGTTTGCGATTAGATGGGAAGAACTTCCGGATGCTCTCCTCAAGAACACAACCAAGGATAGGTATGCAAGAAGAGAGACAAGAGGAAGAACTCTTTACTAGATCGCTAGCTTCATTGATCTCAACATGGTTACAAGTTTCTCAGTACACTGATCTCTCTATGGTCTCGCTACGTGCCCGTGAAGAAGGGCTGCCCCCTCTCCTTATATAGGGGAGAGGGTGGCTTACACTGGAAGAAACCCTAATGGCATCTCTGACTAGACAAACTACTTTACAAAGCTACTTTAATCATAGCCGACACCGGAGTCCTCTTTAATCGTGGGCGCCGACGTCCTCCGGCTTCTTTGACCGTCACTCTTCTCTTTATCGTCAGCCCTTCGTCAAAAGCTACTTTGCTTAGCTCATCTTTGTCTTCTAGCTCCGAGAGAATCTTTGACCGGTCCTGCCGACAAGCCCTTCCTTCCGGTGGCCCGGTACCTTTTCTACTCGGCTCCGGTATCCCCCTTATGAGGATACCGGCTTAGCCTGTTCAGCCAAACGCCTATCTTAGACTCCGGTACGATTATCTAACCGGTATCCTGATGGCTCAAACCATCCGGTTTGGCATGCCTTTGGCATACCGGGGGTCATCCCCCCAACAGCGATCGACCACCTAGCTAAACTAAATTCAGCTTTATATACTACTCGAGTAAACAAACGATCCCAATTCAATTGACATTTATAATCACCGGATGGTACTGAGTAAAGAAAAGAGCTCCAAACTCGATCAGCATTTATAATCAGACCACCACAAAATTTGTGAATTGAGGAGGCGAGGATATCGACAGCGAAATAACTATCTAGGCCGATCCTTAGCATCTTATTATGGTTTGTTTTAGGAGGCTAGTTAAGATCTGACCGGCACTAGCGATCCACCAGCTAGCTAAACTAAATCCAGCTTTATATACTATAGTACTCGGGTAAACAAACGATCGACCGATTTGGCTTCTCCACATGGTAGTTAACCCGTCGCTGCAACCGTGAGTCGCCACTTTCAGAGTGACGGTTGTTGCATCTTCAGGGCCTCATATTCCATGACCTTTACATTTTTCGAGCCTCCAGCATCAACGACGAAGGCGACATCGCGTGACATAGTACAATAGCATCGGACACGATCACATAGACACACGCGGATTAAGAACCAGAAATGTGAAGAGTCGTCGAGTGGCTCTTTAAATTTAGAAAGTGTACTACGAATTGAAGCCGAAGGCAGGCAGGTACGTGCGGCGGTGTGTGTGTGTAGATGACAGTGACGCCGCCTAAAGAAGGAGATTCAGCGTGAGCAAATGAGATCGCGAGTGGCATCACCGGCCGAGCTGACTGTGCTCGACATCAACCTCTCCCTGTCCCTCTCGCTCTCGGCGCCACAGGTCAACTTCGCGTCCGACCTGGCGCCGCATGGGAAATACTTAAGAAACACCTCTTCTATACTACCGTGCCCAATCATCAGTGATCATCGGTTGGACGCGAGACTTCTTCTCGGAATCTCCTATCCGCTACTAAATACCAGAGCGGTTAGCAACCGAAATGACAAGGAAAATGTGTGTGCCATTACTCAATTGGAGCTACTGGTCTATGCTGCTGCGAATTAACAACGAACAGCCGTGACTCATCAGAGCTGACTTGTAAAATGAAGCACATGGGAGTTGAGAAGTGATTAGGCGGTTAGCCGAACAAACAACGTGCATGTTTGTGTTGGAACGCGTTATAGGTTTCACTTCTCGGTTGAATTTTGTTCTTTGTATATACTTGTTCGCTGAGCGGATTCCCTAGTTGATGTGCAAGTGTTAGCTGAAGCTTCAACTCGTTGGACCCAGTATCTGCTGTTATGAATGACCAAGTTTTTTTTTTAGCATATGAATGACCAAGTGTGACTCCTAAAAAGAAGACTAATTGTGGGTAGGCCGTAACCGAAGGAACGCCTGGAACTTGGGAATATGGGCCTATTTATTTCGATTTATTAGAATATGTAGTGCCAGAACGAAAGGCAGAAAGGGCTTTAGGCCCAATATCGAGACCAGATTAGACCTGTATGCACAGTTTTGGGGGGAAAACCTATACACCGACCAGGTCGGCAGTTACCGCGCGCCGCACACCCCCGCGCGCGGTATGGGCCGGCCTGGTCGGCCTATTACGCGCTTTTCTTTTTCTGTTTTCTGATTTCTGGTTTCTTTTTTCTTTCTTAAAAAATTTAAAAAAAATCAAAAATGAAAATGTTCAAAAATGAAAAAATGTTTAACTTTAAAAAAAATTAGATTCGGAAATATTTAACGTTAAAAATATTCAATTTTTTAAAAATGTTCAAATTTGAAAATCGTTCAAACATAAAAATTGTTCAAATTTAAAAATCGTTCAAACATAAAATCGTTCAAACTTAAAAATCGTTCAAACATAAAAGTCGTTCAAACTTAAAAATCGTTCAAACTTAAAAATTGTTCAAACATTAAATTATTGAAATTTAAAAATCATTCAAAATTAAAAATCGTTCAAATATCTGAACTGTTCTAATTTTTTAAAATATATTTTTAAGAACATTCGTATTTTAAAAAATTTCATGTTTGTGAAAAAACAATTTTTTTCTGAAAATACTCGGATTATGGAAAATAAAAAAACAGCAGAAAAAGAAAAGGAAACGAAACTAGAAAAGAAAAACACAAATTACCTTCTAGTGGGCCGCGGCCAAGCTAGCCACCGCAGCCACACAGGATGTGCGGTGCGAACCCCGCGCCGACCTGGTCGGCAAACAGGAGCTCCCAGTTTTGGGTGGCCAAACTTATTCATCGCTCACTACGGAAGCGAATCCTCCCGCCTGAAGCGATCAGCGGTTGGGCCGGCCCATTTAGCGACAGAAATAGGTGGTTTTTCCTGGTTCTGCCGGTTTCGAGTAGTTTCTAGAAACTTCCAGCCCGGTTTCCTGATTCAATGGGTTTCTTTGGGTTTTTCCGGTTTCACCAGTTTATTTTTATTTTTATGCACTTTTTATCTCCTGTTTTTCTACATTTTACAAATTTTAAAAATGCTTGAATTAAAAATGTTCAAATTTAAAAATGTTCGAACTTAAAAAATGTTCAAATTTTAGGACATTCAAATTTAAAATGTTCAAATTATAAGAATTTCAAATTTAAAAATGTTTGAATTAAAAAAGTTCAAACTTAAAAGATGTTCAAATTTTAAAATGTTTGAACTAAAAATGTTCATTTTAAAAAAATGTTCAAACAAAAAAGTGCTCATTTTCAAAACAACAATAAAAAAAATTAAATAAAAATTTAAATTTCCAAAAAATATGAGATATTTTTAAAACTTTAGATTTTGAAAAAAAACTAAACAAAAAACTAAACAAAAACGTAAAACATTCGTTTAACTAGGCTCGGTCGGTGGACACAAGGCTTCACGCTTAAAGTGGGGATTAGGCGCTCCCGTTTTGGGTTCTCTTATTGAGAACATCCTATTAGCTGCCCGTCTCGGCAAATAAGTTTACTGCCACCTAAAGCCTCCCACTGCCTGACCGCCAAACAACTTCGTGTGTGTTTTCGTTTAAATTTATTTACTTTTTGTTATAATTTTCAATTCCTAGTTTCAATTGTATTTATCATTTTTATAGCATGCTTTATTTTTATCTTTCTAGTTTTTGGTATTGTTTTATTTCTATTTCTACATTACTTCTTAAAAAAATCGAAACATTATTTTGGTATAATCTGAAGTACATAAACTTTTAAGTGTGGCTACAAGAATAATAAACTATTACTTTTGATCATTTCACCTTGAACAAATGAACATTTTCTTTGCACATCATGAACATTTTTTAGCATATATGCAAAACATGGACATCTATTTTGACATAAGCAAACATAGCAAAAGTGCCCGTGCGTTGCACCGGGAGTAACCAATACTTAGAACGTTCTTAATTTTATTAAGATATAAATCTAAACAAATTTACTGCTACAATTTAATTTTATTGAACGGCGATGAAGAATATCACTACATTTTTTAAGGAAGTTTTCATGATAGGCACACTGCTACTCCAGAAAAAAGAAATTAGCGGGAGGAAATTTTCATGAACGAGCGGAAAACAAATAGGTGGGACTGCTAGGGTAGCTCTGTACCCAAACCAAACTGTTTTATATCGCCGAAAACTTGTCATTTTCATATGCAAATGCTCGATCCAACCCAAATAAACACGAACGGACATAAATCGTGTTTGAAATGCAATGAGCCGCTGTAGATGCTTAATCTAGTGCTGATTAGAGGACAAAAGTTGAAGACAGGCGGTTAGATTCACAAAATTTATCAACATCAACCCAATAACTCGCAGTATGCTGTTTCCTCTAGCAAATCCAACGTGCTTTTCCTTTTCATGTAATTGAAACGTCGCATCGCTTCCAAACGTAAGCAGCAGATGCTGCAGTCTCATCACCAGGATACTAAACTGTCAGGACAACTTGGACGGCGATGATCAGTTCGCACTGGCGTGATGGAGAGCGACTCGGCGGTCATCTGGCGCTTCGCCCGCATCCCTCTCGCTTCTTTCCCCTCGCCGTCAAGACCCAGGCCACCGCCGCCGGCTCTCTGCGCCTCCACACGAGAGCCACTCTCCTTGCTGCCAGCTCGGACCGAAGCCAGCCGGCCTCTCCTAGTCGCCGCACGCGCCACTTTTCCATGGTATTATTATCAGAACAACCGACTCCCAACCTGTGTCCTCTGCCCCTGAGGCTGTGCGCTCCGCTCCTCTTCCTCGCCATACTCGTCTCCAGTGTTGTCCTACCGACCCCGACGGCTGCCCTGCTTGTTCTTTTCTGAGGAGGCTTGTTGATATTCAGAAAATTAAGGTATATAAACCAGCCTTATTTTGTATGAGGGAGCGAGGTGGGACTATGTCATCCAACGTTCGGGGTCCTGACTCCTATGAACCGAACGCCGATAACTTATTTTCGCTGATTCAGAAAGCCCACTTGTGTGGCTTGCGGCTCCTACCAGCCTACCAGGCCTGGCAATGATGCGTGATCCTTTTATGGCGCGATCGAGGCAGTAAGGGCATCTCCAACCGGGCGACCCAAACGGACGCGCTGGGCCGTCCGTTTTGGGCCGTTTGGGTCGCCGCCCGGACACGCGGACAGCGCCTCGCGTCCGCGTGTCCGTTTGGGTCGCGTGCTGCGCCTAACGCGCGGACGCATCGCATAAACCGGAGAAAAACGAAAACAAAAAAGAGGCAAATTTAAACGATATTTGATTAAACATATGCCCTATTTTGGGCAAATTTAGTACATAGCCCTATTTTGGGCAAAAAAACTAACAAAAGAAGCCCCTATATGGGCTTTTAAAATTAAACTAAAATATAAACAGAAAAGACCAAACCCTCTAGGGTTTGGTCGGCGGCGCGGCGGCCGCCGGTGCGTCGCCTAGCCCCCGTGGGCGTCGTCGGCGACGTCGTCGAGGTCCCCGGCGGCGAGGCATCGTTGTGGCTCGACCGCGCCGGGACTCGGCCTCCGCCGCCGCGCCGCCTCCTCCCGCCTCCGGCCGGGGAGACCACGGGGCCTCCTCCCACGGCGAGCGGGGTCCGGAGCCACCCGCGCCGCCCGGAGGCGCTGCGCCTCTCCGCCGGCGGCGCCGCCTGGCCTCCTGGCGCCGCCTCCTCCAGCGGCGGCACCTCTCCTCCTGGCGGCGCTGCCGGTCGTCGGCGCGGCGCCTGGCCTCCTCCCGCCGCGCCGCCTCCTCCTCCTCCTCCCGTCGCGCCTGGGCGTAGAGCTCCCAGCCCTCCGCCTCCCGCCGCGCCGCCTCCTCCATTTCGGAGGTGCGAATGGCCGCATGGAGTTGCGGCCATTGCGCCTCCTCCTCCGCCGCCGAGACGACGAGGGCGGCGCGGAGGTCCGGGTCCTCCTCCGAGGACTCGGGCTTGGGCGGCGGCGGTTGCGGCAATGCCGCGCCGCCGCGGCGGCCTCTCCGATGTGGAGGCCGCCTCGGTTTCCGCACGACGGTCGCACCGCCGGCGGACGACGGCGGCCGCCGCTCGCCTCGTCGTCGTTGGCTCCGGCGAAAACCCGCTTCGGGGCCATGGCGGCGGTTTCGCCGCGGGAGTGGAGCGGGGACCGGAGTGGAGGGCCGGATCCCCTCCGGTCCCCATTTAATAGACTCCCCGGTCACCGACGGGCGGGCCCAAGGGAGACGAGGCGACCGGCGCGCGGACGCGAGCGGACGGCGCGTGCCATCCGCGGCCACGCAAACCTAGCCCAGATTTGGGCCGGGTTTGCGTCGTTCCGGACGCCGCGGCCGTCCGCTTTTGCGGTGCGTCCCCGCGCTGGGCCGCGTTTTTGTCCGGCTCGACCCAAACGGACGCGCGGGCGCGGTTTGGGTCGCGCGGTTGGAGATGCCCTAACCACCGCAGAATTCAGAAGCTCACCGAAGAAAAGAGACCTGCTGGCGCTGAGTCTACAGACCAACACGAGTTGGCCTTCCTCTAGCCGCGCATCGCAATGGAGAATCACAGAAAGGGGGAAAATGCTTTGGGAATCGGGCCTTCTCCCTGCAAGGTGCCAATTGGTTTCGTCCTTGACGCCGGCCTCCAGCGTGACCTTGGATTCCACGAGCCGGACGGTTTCCTGGATGGAGGCGAGGCGCGCGCGGAGGCCTCATCTGCTGCAGCACGGAGGGGCGCGGCGCGGGCGGCCCCCGACGAGGACCGCCGGCACTGCGGGAACAGTGCGGTGGGGGAGGGTGGGTGGCCGGCGCGATGGAGGAGGGCGGGGCCGAGCTGCGTGGCGCGGTGGAGGAAGGCGGGCGGCGCCACGCTAGAGGAAGGGGCCAGGCAGGTCGACGGCCCTCCGCCCGAGCCCCTCCTTTCTCTGCTTCCACCAATTTAGACTACCTAGCGAACAGGTCATGGAGGTGCCGTCCAGAAGGAACGAGCAGCACGTCGCCTAGGGATGCGCGCAGGAGGGGCGCTGCCGGCGGCTGCCTGGCTGCATGGACGGAGGTGTGCTGGCGGTCGGCGAGGCCCTGGCCGGCGGCGGGAGTCGCGCAGGGCTTGATGCACACGGCGTCGCTTGGGCAGAGCAGTACTCTGCTCCAAAAACAAGCGAACAAAAAAATGAACCGAACCGTTTCGTGGCATTTTGTTGTATTATGTGGTTTGATGGGAGGGCAAAACGGTCCAAAAAATTGTTGGACGAAAATTTTGGCAGAAACCTTAGCTCCTTTATTATTAAGTATAGATATAACTTTTGTAATGCATTAATATATTTTGCCTTATCAAAAAACTTAAAAATAAACATAGGCTCAGTATAAATAAAAGGAAAGAAAAATAAAGCAGTACCAACTATTGGGACACACCAAATTTATTTCATGAAGAAACCTCATAGGAAGATCTCTCATATTGCACGCAATGGGCACCAAATCGGAGGTTTCCATTTGAAGCGCACTGTGTTGGTCGGTTCCGTAACCAAAACTAAAGCAGTGGTCACGGGTGTGCCAACCAAATAGGACTTCTCAAAAAAAGGATCTCTCATATTGCAAGCAATGGGCACCAAATCGGAGGTTTCCTTTTTTTTTCTTATAGTTTCTTCTTTATTTTTTGTTTTTCTACTTTCTCTTTTCTTTTCTAGTATTTTCATTACTTTTTAGATGAACACATAGTACAATATGCATGAACAACTTTTTCTACTATAAGAACATTTCTTCTAATAGACTTGGCCATTATTTTTAATATACATGAAAAAATATTTTCACCTGAATTTTAGCATCAATGGATGCCCATCCCTAAAGAGGCCGCACAATTCATGTTTCAGCCCGGTTGATCAGAAGACGCACAGGTCTGTTACCGGAGCAGCAGCCCAGTAATGCTAACAGGCCGTCACGTGCGTTCAGGCGCGGTGAAAAGACGTGGAGATGCTCGGTGAGACGATCTGAAGATCTGGGACGTTCAATGGTTTGATCGGATGGCTCAGAACGTCAAACAACTGTGGTGGCTTCTAGGTAGTTCAATTTTACTGTTACTTAACAGGTTGTATTAACCTGAATTCCTTGTTTCATAAACTCGCATGAACACTTGTTCACCATATATGATACCATGCACGTTATAGATGAGCATATATAACTTTTTGTATGGCAAAGGGAATATAAATATTCTAGTTATTATTAGCTGATTATTTCAGTTCTTGTTTGCAATTTCGTTACCAAGTAGAACCATCAACTTAGTACTAACAAACTGTTACTCACGAGAGACATTTGACCACGAGAAACCAGTAAAGAATCGTGCCAAAAGTTTAATTTATACTCTCAAAATTTCCGTAAATATGATTACCTAATCAAACACTAGAAACTACTACTCCCACTGGCTCAAAAAATTATTGCATGTTCAGTGAACGTAGGTAGATTTTAGCCTATATTTTGATTATATCCACGGCAAATATTTTGGTTCGAATGGAGTATCAAATATTGTGAAGACCACATCTTTCTGGGATCTCTTCCATAATATGTATATATGAAAATGGTTTATGCAATTGTCAAGAGATAATTTACAGAGAAAAATATTACAGAATACACTTTAAGTTTCAACTACATAAATTCTAAATATAACAAATAGTACTACATTTATTATTTATTTATTTTGTTATGTGGTTAGCTATGTGATATAAATAATATAAAATTATACCATCAAGACTACACATGCTTAAAATAAGTTGCAAGAAAAGTATACAAGTTCAGTGTAAACTATTTTAATTTCAGTCCACATGGGGTTTCATTATGCTTGGACTCACCCTGATATTGCGCGTCATAATTGCTGCTGGCGGAAATGAGCGGGCTAGCACACCTACCACATGGGCAACCAAGTCTTTGAACAAGTTGAAGCGAAAGTGAGTGTGGTAGAAGACAAAGAAGATTTGGAATGAAATAAATGTCATTGTGTTAAATCCGTGTACATTATTAATCAATATACCACTTTCTTGTCTCCCGCCTTATAATATAATGCAGCGCATCAAAGTTTAGTATTCGTGAACTTTTGTTTTTTACAATCTTTCGTTTTACGCTTACAAACCAACTTTGTATTTTATTGTACGTTTCTCTTTTAGGGCTCCTTTGATTCGTAGAATTGGAAAAACAAAAGAATAGGGAATACAATGGATTCAAATGTCATGTCGACTTGATTCCGCTATTCAAATACTTGGCCGAATCAGCGATAAATAAGCCGATTAATCGCTACTAGGGGCAAGACCATGTCGATTACCTCTAATCACTTGTGTTAATCCTTTAACCCAATTAATTGGTTTGGCAGCCCGATTACTATGAATGTTCTCGATTAATTAGTCGACTTTGGTCAATAAAGTTGCAAAATTTCTAACCGTCCAGCTTACCTCCAAGAGCTCGATTCCCACCGTTACTGAACAATCACCATTGCCCACCAAAACCTTGGATACAGGATGTTCGACCACCTTGAGGAGCTCATCGAAGAGCTCTAGGATGCCTTCAAATGGGGTAGGTGGTTGATGTGTTAGAGTGGCAGGACCCTAGGTAGGTGGTGGGAGAAGAAAAACTTCAAAGGGCAAACGAGGAGAATCAAAAAAAAAGGAACATGGTGGCTGTTGGTGACTCCTTTGTCACTCATGACCTAGAAGATTACGTCATAGAGGAGAAATGTACATGTTGTAATAGGATTTTGGGCTCTAGAGAAATAGGACATGCATATAGAGACCAATATACTATTTGTTTCTTTCCTATATAGATGTGTTTTGGGTACTAATTTGTGTAGGTTGCACCGATTAATAGCCCATCAAAATTCTGATTATTCACTACTCCCAACCGACCGAGCAGTTAACGATTGCCGATTTTCTTACCATTGCTTGATTCCTATAAAAAAATGAAGTGACTTCAATTGTAGTGAAGAAATTTTCCGTGATATATGACTTAATAATTTTCCTATATTATTTACACTATAAATTTTATATAGGACTAGTTTCTATAGGATATTTTTCCTATAAACTAAATAACTTGTGTAGGAAATTTTTCTTAGGACATAAATTCTACATAATTCGTATATAAATTCTAAGAATCAAAATAGTCCTTATGCAATCTTATGGCTTTTCGGTGGGAAATTGGATTCTGACATACTTGTGAGTCCTAACAAAATGCCAAAATACTTGTGAGTCGTGACAAAATGGTACTCCCTTCTTTCTTAGATATAAGGCATATAGTATTTTGAGAAGAAAAAGGAAACTGCTGGGCGTCCCCCGGGGGATCTGATTCCCCAGCCCCCGGGTCCCCAGCCGTCGGATCAACCATTTTGATGGTTAGATTTGCATGTAGCAAAAAAAACATCTCCGGCAGCAAAAAAATCACCCCCAGCAGCAAATGACTGAAGCAAAAAACGGTTCGTTTAGAAAAGAAAATAAAAAGGCTGGACTCGCCGGAGACCTCGTCGGAGACCACGTAGCAAACATAGTACGCAGATGTAGCAAAACCGCAAATAAATTGTAGCAAATTTTTTTATTCATATGCTGCAAATCCTCTAAGACATCAACGGAGACATCGCCTGCAGCCGGCAGCAACGCCGTCCGAGGTTGCAGCAACTCCGTCCGTCCAGGACAGCAACGCCACAAGCTGCTAGTAGCAACGCCCTATGCCTATGGTAGCAAAAATCCACCCTCGGCCGGTAGCAATGCCGGACACCTTAAATAGCAAAACCGACCTCCGCAGGTAGCAATGCCGCAGGCCTAAGGCAGCAAAACTCCTAACGAAGCCGAGGAGCGCGAGATGGAGGCAGCGTTGGTAGCATCGGCGGCGACCGCTTGTAGCATCGACGCCCTCGGCTGATAGCACCAGTGACAGCCACTAGTAGCATCCCAGAATTGGGTTACACAGCAGCGTCGTCGACCGGAACATGGCTGTAGCACAGCGCCCGGAGCATGGTTGTAGCACGGTGGCGGGAGTGGCTGGGCCACGGGGCGCGGCGGCGCGTGGGTGGGGCGCTGCGGCCCAAACTCATGCGGAGGGACGACGAGAACACGACAACGGGGAGAGGAGGACCTCGCGGTGCCATGGCCGCACCTCGCGGCGGCGCGCGACGGCAGCCAGAGCATTGCTGGGGCACGGCGGCGGGAGTAGTTGGGGTGCGGCGGCACACGTAGCAAACATATAGTGCAATTGTAGCAAATCGGTAAAAAAGTTTGTAGCAAATTTATTTTTTTCATATGTTGCAACTCTACAAAATGAAGACGTCGGAAAAGTCAACGAAAACCTGGCATGATGCTAACTAGCAGCGTAGCCTAAAGTTGCAGCAACTTCGTCCGCCCAAGGGAGCAACGCCTAGAGCCGCCATTAGCAATGCCAGACCCGTAAGATAGAAAAAGCTTGTAGCAAAAAAAAAAGCCTCCCCCACCAGTAGCAACGCTGAATACCTAAGATAGCAAAGCCGGCCTTCGCGAGTAGCTAAGCCGGACACTCAAGGTAACCGCAGCACCAACTTTCACAGAGATGACTGGGATGGCACGGGATGGAGCACACAAGCTCGGCACCCTCGAGCACGACTCCTTCAGCGTCCATGTGGACCTCGACCTTGCTGGCCCTGACGACGACGCCCGCTCTGTGGCCGCATCGGAGGAGATCGGCGAAAACGGCGGGCGCACTCAGAGGAGGCGGAGCTCCGTGTGGGGGCGGACGAGGACCAATAGGATGCGGCGGTGGTCGTCGGTGTCGGAGGTAGTGGGCCGGCAGGAAATCCGCGACGAGCTCGGCCCTCGCATCGACGCAGAGAAGCAATTCGCTCTACGCCCGCAGGCGGCCCAGGTGCCCATCCCGTCGCGCTGCCGGCGTGCCGCAGTTCGGCCGCCTCCGCGCCGTGTTCCCCTCCCCGGCGGCGGAGCAGCCACCGGCGCTAGCTGACGCTCGAGCTCGTGTTGGCAGGCTCCTGCCATGGCTTCCTCCGCCTCGGGTGCTCTCTGCAGGTAAAAGGTGAGAGGATGGGGATAGAGGATAAGGAAAGGAATGAATGGCCAGAAAAGAAAGAGAGAACGTGGGGTGCGGTGGGTCCCATGGACACGCGTCACGCGCGGAAGGAGGAGGCAGCGCGGCGTTCCATCCCCCGGGGGCATACGATCATTTTCCTTTTCTTATCTTATGCAAAGTTATCTATTTTTCCATGTCAATTGTCCAGCGCACTGGTGGAAAAAGGGCCTTTGGTCGCGGTTCGCAACTGCCATTAGTCGCGGTTGCGCAACCGCGACCAAAGTAGCGCGACTAAAGGCCCCCCCCTTTAGTCGCGGTCGCTTACGAACCGCGACTAAAGGCCCGTCCACGTGGGCGCCGGGCGACCGTCGGGGCGGAGGCCCTTTAGTCGCGGTTCTTCTGGCCGACCGAGACTAAAGGCAGCCGCAGGTTTAGGGTTTTAGGCCCCCCCTAAACCTGCCCCCCTAAACCTGTTTTCTCGTTTAATTTGTATTGTTTTATTTCTTTTGTGCTTTATTTGTAATTTTGAAGGAGTACGTTTCACATATTCTACGGTACTACATACATGCATGCATATGAATGTACAATTTCAAACAAATTTGAAATTAGAACCAAAAAGAATTCAAGAGGAATATACAATATATATTCAATATCATCGGATGACCATATACAAGTTTGAACAAGTTTCCATACATAATTTAATGCATGTATAGTTCTACGTCCTCTACGTAGTGTTGTCCTGTAGGATCGATGACTTCCCTCGCGAACCATCCAGCCTAGTTCCTCCTGAAGTGGTCGGAAGCGAGCTTCGGACTAAGCGTCTTCCGGAGGTTATTCCTCTTGATGTTGTTCTCATCCGACCGGTCCCGCTCATTGGTGTATCTCCGGATCCTCTCACAAACATAGTATCCACATAGATTGGTCCCCGGTGGCTGAATATCCCCAGTCGTCCGCACGGCCCTTTTAAAATGTAGCTCTTTTTTGAATTCACCGACCTTTTCATCTACGAACCGTCTCCAAACCCTACGAGGCAAAGAAAATTAAATGAACAAGAGAGTTATTAATTAGTTACTTGATATTAGGAAATGATGAACGAAATAGGCCGATCGATATAGAGCGCAAATGAATGAAAACAATTACTTTTGCATCATTTTTCTCATGTCGGCCCAAAGCGCCGCATCCATATTCGGAGAGTCGTGGACGAGAACTGTGGAGGTGTGAAATTGAATTACCATCGAATCCAGTGGAACCTGCGGACACGATACATGCACAGTCACGCATATATAACTCATCGATTAGCCACATACCATGCATGGAGTAAACAAAAGAGAATGTGCTCAAGACAGAAACACTCACCCAAAATGGTAAGGAAATAGAATATCACTTTTGAATTCCTGTTTTCTAAGAAACTGCCACAGGTCTTCCTCCACGTCGGCGGGGTGGTGTTCTAACACATATGAATTAACGATGTGTGAGTCAATGAACCCAACATCATGGATGTTCCTTATTTGCATTTCCCGCTTCTTCATTCTGCATAATAGCGTACACAACAAGATAGTTAGGACAATATATAGTGCAGGCAATGAACGAGATGGGGTAGAAATTAATAAATCACTTACGTAACGTAGCAACCGATGATAGATTTGTCGAGGTCGCGCAGATTGAACAGCTGGAACAATTCACTCCGATGAATTGGTATATAGTAATGTTTGAAGTGATGCTCAGCTCTAACTTCCGCATAAATATAGTCTTTGGCGTTTTTAAGTTTTATGTAACTCTTGTACCAATTTAGCAGACCTTTCATTTGTCGAGGTAGATCCTCTTCCTGCGCAGGCTCGACGAGAGGGCCTGTTATCACCAGAATTTGACCGAGTCAGAGGTGGGCCGTAATCAAGATGGGCTTAAAGATTATATATGGAAGGAATACGTAAATCGGCCTTATATGCAAAGTTTGGGCTAGTTTGCCCTTGTATCTGTAACATATTAGATTACGTATAGGTTAGTTAGAGTTTGACCCGTGCACGGTTAGGTGCACACCTGAATTAGAAAGTCCCTTGGACTATAAATATGTATCTAGGGTTTATGAATAAACAACAACCAACGTTCAACACAAACAAATCTCGGCGCATCGCCAACTCCTTCGTCTCGAGGGTTTCTCCGGTAAGCACCATGCTGCCTAGATCGCATCTTGCGATCTAGGCAGCACAAGCCTACCTACGTTGTTCATGCGTTGCTCGTGCCGAAGCCTTTTTGATGGCGAGCAACGTAGTTATCTTAGATGTGTTAGGGTTAGCATTGTTCTTCATATCATATGCCGTCGTAGTGCAACCCTTATACATCTAGCCGCCCTTACACCTATCTTAGGTGTAGGGGCGGCACCCCGCTTGATCATTGTTTAGTAGATCCGATCCGTTACGGTTGCTCCTTGTTCTTCAAGGATTAGTTTAATATCCGCAATAGTTAGGCCTTACAAAGGGTTGGAGGATCCAGCGGCGTGTAGGGTGTAATTTGCTAGCCCTAGACAGGATGTTCCGGGGATCAACCTCGTGTTGGTTTTTAGGCCCTGTCTAGGATCGGCTTACGATCACCGTGCGCGAGTGCGAGGCCCAATCGTGAGTAGGATGATCCGATTATGCGGTGAAAACCCTAAATCGTCGTAGATCGTTTTAGCTTTATCTTGATCAAGCAGGACCACCATATATTCGTGCACCTCGTACGAATCATGGGTGGATCGGCTCTTTGAGCCGATTCACAGGATAACCTGAGAGCCGATCGAGGCTCGTATTTAACGTTTACGTGTATGCCATGCAGGAAACTAAGCGAGGCATCATCCAACACCTTCCCGACCGGGTATAGGTCAGGTGGCACGCCCTTGCGATAGCATCGGACGTGTGACCAGGAGGCTTTGCGGGCCGTCGCTCCGAGGGATCGGGGCCAGCCGCAGCCCTAGTTGTTCCCGGCTCTACGGTGTTGCCAGTCGCTGCCCGCCGGTGGGTTTCTGACCGCAACACATTCTGGCACGCCCGGTGGGACCATCTTCGACATCCACCCCATCGCCATCTACATCCGAGATGGCGGAAAGCACTCCGGTCAAGTACGAGGATCTACCTGACGAGCTCAAGAAGATGGCGTACTAAACAGTGATACCAAGAGTGCCGATTTCACCGGCATCCACCGTTAACATAGTGGAGCGCACTTACCTTGGAGAGTGCCAGCCAGGATCCTCACTCAACATCAACATGATAGGACTCGGGCACCACCCTGGTAAGGACGGAGACGAGAGCAGTTGCTCTCACAGCGAAGACAAGGAAGAAGCCGTTCCACGCGACCGGCTCCGACATTATGTATGGGCAAACGCGGTAATGCCGATCCGTGGGATTGGCCCCAAAGACCTGTGAAAGAGCATCGCTGGACCTTCGTGGACCTACTAACATAGAAGCCGATTCTAGGAATCGGCCAAAATCATCCTCACCATGCTTTCGGTCTGGGCTCAACGTCGATCTAATGGGCAATGGGATGCGTCGGCTGATGCACTGGAAGAAATCCACATTGTTCCTAACGAAGCCGACGTTCACATCGTAGTACCTTGGCTAACCATAGAGCCGATTTCAGCAGTTACCTGGCAGAATCGGCTCGGGGGGCACCTAATCATGTGAGCATGCGCGACAGTAAGCATGCGCGGAGGAATTTTGGTGGCCGATATAAAAAAAATCATCAAATCGAGTTGGCGATGCAACCAGAGCCGATGCGCAGACACTGCCTTCAGAATGTTAAGAAAGCCGATGCACGGCAGTCGACTTTGACAAGTTCAGCGAAGCAAGTTTACAGGTATCAGTTTACACAAAGAGGCCCTACTGAAGAAAAGCATTAAGAGCGTGAAGAGCATCGGCACGGATTCGATCCACCTCGGCGATCTCGGCCTCGTCGTCCTCGTCTCTCCCCATCACCGACTGGCTGCTCGGTGGCACGAATTTCAGCCAGGTCGGTCTTCGCATCAGCGGTGAGACCTTTTGCTTCCTCTTGGGAGCGAGCAATGAGGGATTCCTCATCTTGGATAAGTTGTTTGGTCTCCCCGGCCCTCTTTTCAAGGTCCTCCAGCTCCTTGCGCAAGGTCTCAAGTTTGACACTATGAGTAGAAGTGGCGGTCTTAGCGTCTAAAGCGGCCTTCTTCTCGTTGAGCCGTTGACATTTGTCTGCAATATCGGCTCTCAACGGGAGTTGGGCGCGGCGAAGAGTAATCCTTTGACGAGCCAACTGCACCCTTGACCTGAAAACTGACAAAGTCACTACCGGCCAAAGCTTAACTTGCAGCGTCGGGAGACGGGGCTGGATGTCCTCGAGGATGCCCTTGATCGCCTCGGGGTTCTCGACCAGGGTATCAACCGAGGAGGAGAGCAAAACTTTGAGACGCTGGAGCGGGCCTTCAACCGCGCTAGGGTCTGGCTCTTCACCGCTTTGGAAACAGACTGGCTCGATGGAGTCGGGGTCGAACGTCAGCAAGCTTGAAGGATCACACCCCTGACAGACGAGCAAGAGCAGCATGAGCATACGGCAAAGGAAAAGAGTAGGCCCGAGAGAGAGAGAGAGAGCTTACCTCTCCCAAAAAAGGAAGGGAGGCCGATGTGGTGACAATCGGCTTTGCGGTAGTCTGGGCCAGGTTAGCCACTTGGTCAGTCACGCTTGGCGAGTTGGCTAGGCCAAGGGCAGCAGATGGCATCGGCACCTCTTCAACGTCCCCGCTAGAAGTCTCATTGGTCTGCAAGGGAAATGGTGAGGCAATCCAGTTAGTGACAAGACGATGTGGAACACGAGCTGTTGAGGGAATTACATTTGAAACTTCCTGGCTAGGGGAGGAGACTTGTGGGCTCCGTGCGAGCCCTTTTGACGCATCGACGCTTCATGCGTGACCTCGTTTGGATCGGAGCCTGAAGGGCGGCAGGCTCGGGAGTCGACCTTTTCCTAGAAGCCGACGTTGGCGAGTCCGTCTGGCTCTGTGTGGTGGATCTTTCTGTATCGCCTGGGGAGGAGTCCCTTGGACTGGACTGTGCTCCCTCACTGGAGTTCTCTTCGGTGGAAGTCTGAAAGAGTAGGTGCAACCATGTTACAAAGGTTGGGAAGGCAAATGTGGTCGGTCAAGACACGGTACAACTTACCTGCAAGCTTTCCTGGGCAGGAGCTTTGCGCTTCAGGGTCTTCCTGACAGCCACCTTCCTCACTGCCGTCCTCGCCTGAGTCGAGGCTCGGGGGCACCGGCCCCGAAGATGCTCTGCTCTTGGGAGCCGATTTCGGTGAAATCGGCCGGCTCGCATTATGACTTTCTTCGGAGGTGGTGAGCTCGCGCGAAGAGAACCACTGGGGCCGGAGGAAGGAATACGAAGGGAGAACCATCGGCTTGCGTGGGAGCTGGGCCATCTTGTTGCTCGCCAGGAAATGGAGTTAGGTCACGTACAATCACCATAAGCGGTTACAGAAATATTTTGAGAGATGGTACCTGGTCTGCGGGGATGTCATACTCGGCATCAAGTTGTCTCAACAGCGGTCCTAAAGCCCTTCTGAAGACATGGGTCTTCCACATGGACCACCAAGTCTCGAAACCGTCGGTAGTGAAGGAGAAACGAAGGTTGTGGGGAATTGGAATGGCCAAAGCATCAAAGAAGGTATAACACCTTTGGCCAGTAAGGATGTCGAGCGGTTCAGCTCCGCTTGCCGTCGGTGGTGTAAGAAGAAGTGTGGAGGCACCTGCCCAAGACCGAGCCGACGGGCTACTACTACCGGTTGATAACACTCATAACCAGGCTTGATGATCCGGTTTGAGGTACTCATGCCAACAGGGAGGAAGCAAGGACGAATCATGATGGAATACGGATGCTCGGGTGCTATCGTCATCGGCAAAGTTATCCAATCGAAAGGAGACCGGATTTTCAAAATTCTCCGGTTCGAGTATAAGGGAAGAACAGGGGGTTGTCCAAACCTTGGAAGAAGATCTTGAACCACCCCGTCGCTTCCTTAGGGATCAGCCTGCCGCTCGGGAGACCATACAAGGCTTGGCCATAGCTGGTGCATCGGATATCCTTCCCGTTAGCATCTGGAAAGGTGCAGGAGGTCAAAGGTGGGAAGTCTGGGATTTGGTTCTGAAAGTATAGCTGCGCCCATAACTGAATAAACCACCAGGGACCGCCGCTTTAACTCGTCTTTTGAGAGAACAACTTGTGACGACATTAGTTGAAGAGATCGATAGACCTCTCCTAGGAACAGCTTGCCTAGGCCAAGATGGGTGCCTTTGGCCAGTTCATAGGCTAGGGAAAGGTAATTCTTGGTAGGGGCAAGTGATGGGCCACAGAATATGAAGTGTTCCAACCAAAAGTTCAGGAAGGTTGTGTGTTCTCTCTCTGTCACATGGCCTTTGGTCTTCATATAACGATTGAGGTAGGCACCCCAACTGTTACACTCTTTTTTAGAAGAAAGGGTGAAAGGGACTTTCGGCAGTTTGAATGCAGAAGGGCTTGGGGATGCAATGTCTAGGCCTGTGATCATGGCCACATCCAGCAGGGTTGGTGTCATAGGGCCATGGCCAAACATGAAGCAGTTCAAGTGCGTCGGACCGAAGTAGCCGATGGTTTTCAGAATATTTTCATTCTTCTCAAGAGGAGACAATGATAATGACAGGGCATCGGCTATCCCTATGGCTTCCCAGGTGGCATAATGGGTTTTGGATACTCTGTTGTACCATGTCACCCAACCTTCAGGGGGATTAGGCCAGGCTCGCAGGCAGTCGGCCCAGGAGGTCAGATCTAAGTTCTGATTCACGAAGGGGATTCTGTTAGCTTCGCATGAAATTAAGAGGGCGGGACTCTCGGAAGAACGAGGACCGAGGCACATAGAATTTGCGAGGGAAGGATGTGGCAGCAGGATGTCTGAGACCTAAAATTGATAGTGGAATAGAACATTAATTCAGGTGTTTGCTGTTTACTCCTGATATTGATGCATCTGGCAAGGGGCTGTCGAGGATTACCTTCAGACCGGAGACCATGGCGTTGGCGTTGGATGATTCCGCCATTGGATGCGTGATGCGCGTGGTTGACGTATTGTCTTTTCGTTCGACACGCGTCCGTTGGGAACCCCAAGAGGAAGGTGTGATGCGCACAGCGGCAAGTTTCCCTCAGTAAGAAACCAAGGTTTAATCGGACCAGTAGGAGTCAAGAAGCACGTTGAAGGTTGATGGCGGCGAGATGTAGTGCGGCGCAACACCGCAGATTCCGGCGCCAACGTGGAACCCGCACAACACAACCAAAGTACTTTGCCCCAACGAAACAGATGAGGTTGTCAATCTCACCGGCTTGCCGTAACAAAGGATTAACCGTATTGTGTGGAAGATGATTGTTTGCAGAGAAAACAGAGAAACAAGTATTGCAGTAGATTGTATTTCAGTAAAGAGAATTGGACCGGGGTCCACAGCTCACTAGAGGTGTCTCTCCCATAAGACGAACAAGCATGTTGGGTGAACAAATTACAGCTTGGGCAATTGACAAATAAAGAGAGCATGACAATGCACATACATATCATGATGAGTATAGTGAGATTTAATTGGGCATTACGACAAAGTACATAGACCGCCATCCAACCGCATCTATGCCTAAAAAGTCCACCTTCAGGTTATCATCCGAACTCCTCCAGTATTAAGTTGCAAGCAACGTGACAATTGCATTAAGTATGGTGCGTAATGTAATCAACAACTACATCCTTAGACATAGCATCAATGTTTTATCCCTAGTGGCAACAAGCACAACACAACCTTAGAACTTTCTGTCACATCGTCCTGGTGTCAATGCAGCATGAACCCACTATCGAGCATAAGTACTCCCTCTTGGAGTTACAAGCATCTACTTGGCCAGAGCATCTACTAGTAACGGAGAGCATGCAAGATCATAAACAACACATAAGCATAACTTTGATAATCAACATAACAAGTATTCTCTATTCATCGGATCCCAACAAACGCAACATATAGAATTACATATAGATGATCTTGATCATGATAGGCAGCTCACAAGATCCGACAATGATAGCACAATAGGGAGAAGACAACCATCTAGCTACCGCTATGGACCCATAGTCCAGGGGTAGACTACTCACACATCACACCGGAGGCGACCATGGCGGCGTAGAGTCCTCCGGGAGATGATTCCCTCTCCGGCAGGGTGCCGGAGGCGATCTCCCTGGATCCCCCGAGATGGGATCGGCGGCGACGGCGTCTCGCGGAAGGTTTTCCGTATCGTGGCTCTCGTGACCGGGGGTTTCGTCACGGAGGCTTTAAGTAGGCGGAAGGGCAAGTCAAGAGGCGGCACGGGGGCCCACACCATAGGCCGGCGCGGCCGGGGTGGGGCCGCGCCGCCCTAGGGTTTGGCCACCCCGTGGCCCCTCTTCGTCTCGTCTTCGGACTTCCGGAAGCTTCGTGGAAAAATAGGCCCCCGGGCTTTGATTTCGTCCAATTCCGAGAATATTTCCTTACTAGGATTTCTGAAACCAAAAACAGCAGTAAAACAAAGAATCGGCACTTCGGCATCTTGTTAATAGGTTAGTTCCGTAAAATGCACGAATATGACATAAAGTGTGCATAAAACATGTAGATAACATCAATAATGTGGCATGGAACATAAGAAATTATCGATACGTCGGAGACGTATCAGCATCCCCAAGCTTAGTTCTCGCTCGTCCCGAGCGGTAAAACGATAACACAGATAATTTCTGGAGTGACATGCCATCATAATCTTGATCATACTATTTGTAAAGCATATGTAGTGAATGCAGCGATCAAAACAATATGTATGACATGAGTAAACAAGTGAATCATAAAGCAAAGACTTTTCATGAATAGCACTTCAAGACAAGCATCAATAAGTCTTGCATAAGAGTTAACTCATAAAGCAATAATTCAAAGTAAAGGTATTGAAGCAACACAAAAGAAGATTAAGTTTCAGCGGTTGCTTTCAACTTGTAACATGTATATCTCATGGATATTGTCAACATAGAGTAATATAATAAGTGCAATAAGCAAGTATGTAGGAATCAATGCACAGCTTCACACAAGTGTTTGCTTCTTGAGGTGGATAGAAATAGGTGAACCGACTCAACATTGAAAGTAAAAGAATGGTCCTCATAGAGGAAAAGCATCGATTGCTATATTTGTGCTAGAGCTTTGATTTTGAAAACATGAAACAATTTTGTCAACGGTAGTAATAAAGCATATGCATCATGTAAATTATATCTTATAAGTTGCAAGCCTCATGCATAGTGTACCAATAGTGCCCGCACCTTGTCCTAATTAGCTTGGACTACCTGGATTATCACCGCAATACATATGCTTTAACCAAGTTTCACAAAGGGGTACCTCTATGCCCCCTGTACAAAGGTCTAAGGAGAAAGCTCGCATTTGGATTTCTCGCTTTTGATTATTCTCAACTTAGACATCCATACCGGGACAACATAGACAACAGATAATGGACTCCTCTTTTAATGCTTTAAGCATTTGACAACAATTAATTCTTTTCTCATTAGAGATTTGAGGATGTTTGTCCAAAACTGAAACTTCCACCATGAATCATGGCTTTAGTTAGCGGCCCAATGTTCTTCTCTCACAATATGCATGCTCAAACCATTCAACTCAGTGTAGATCGCCCTTACTTCGTACAAGACGAACATGCATAGCAACTCACATGAAATTCAACAATGAGTTGATGGCGTTCCCCGATGAACATGGTTATCGCACAACAAGCAACTTAATAAGAGATAAAGTGCATAATTACATATTCAATACCACAATAGTTTTTAAGCTATTTGTCCCATGAGCTATATATTGCAAAGGTGAATGATGGAATTTTAAAGGTAGCACTCAAGCAATTTACTTTGGAATGGCGGGAAAATACCATGTAGTATAGGTAGATATGGTGGACACAAATGGCATAGTGGTTGGCTCAAGTATTTTGGATGCATGAGAAGTATTCCCTCTCGATACAAGGTTTAGGCTAGCAAGGCTTATTTGAAACAAACACAAGGATGAACCGGTGCAGCAAAACTCACATAAAAGACATATTGAAAACATTATAAGACTCTACACCGTCTTCCTTGTTGTTCAAACTCAATACTAGAAATTATCTAGACCTTAGAGAAACCAAATATGCAAACCAAATTTTAGCATGCTCTATGTATTTCTTCATTAATGGGTGCAAAGCATATGATGCAAGAGCTTAAACATGAGCACAACAATTGCCAAGTATCACATTACCCAAGACATTTATAGCAATTACTACATGTATCATTTTCCAATTCCAACCATATAACAATTTAACGAAGGAGAAACTTCGCCATGAATACTATGAGTAGAAACCAAGGACATACTTGTCCATATGCTACAGCGGAGCGTGTATCTCTCCCATAAAGTGAATGCTAGGATCCATTTTATTCAAACAAAACAAAAAACAAAAACAAACCGACGCTCCAAGAAAAAGCACATAAGATGTGATGGAATAAAAATATAGTTTCAGTGGGAGGAACTCGATAATGTTGTCGATGAAGAAGGGGATGCCTTGGGCATCCCCAAGCTTAGACGCTTGAGTCTTCTTGATATATGCAGGGGTGAACCACCGGGTGCATCCCCAAGCTTAGAGCTTTCACTCTCCTTGATCATGTTGCATCATACTCCTCTCTTGATCCTTGAAAACTTCCTCCACACCAAACTCGAAACAACTCATTAGAGGGTTAGTGCACAATATAAATTGACATATTCAGAGGTGACACAATCATTCTTAACACTTCTGGACATTGCATAATGCTACTGGACATTAGTGGATCAAAGAAATTCATCCAACATAGCGAAAGAGGCAATGCGAAATAAAAGGCAGAATCTGTCAAAACAGAACAGTTCGTATTGACGAATTTTAAAATGGCACCAGACTTGCTCAAATGAAAATGCTTAAATTGAATGAAAGTTGCGTACATATCTGAGGATCATGCACGTAAATTGGCATAATTTTCTGAGCTACCTACAGGGAGGTGGACCCAGATTCGTGACAGCAAAGAAATCTGGAACTGCGCAGTAATCCAAATCTAGTACTTACTTTTCTATCAACGGCTTAACTTGGCACAACAAAACACAAAACTAAGATAAGGAGAGGTTGCTACAGTAGTAAACAACTTCCAAGACACAAAATAAAAACAAAGTACTGTAGGTAAAAACATGGGTTGTCTCCCATAAGCGCTTTTTTTAACGCCTTTCAGCTAGGCGCAGAAAGTGTGTATCAAGTAACATCGAGAGATGAAGCATCAACATCATAATTTGTTCTAATAATAGAATCATAAGGTACCTTTATTATCTTTCTAGGGAAGTGTTCCATACCTTTCTTGAGAGGAAATTGATATTTTATATTACCTTCCTCATATCAATAATAGCACCAACAGTTCAAGAAAAGGTCTTCCCAATATAATGGGACAAGATGCATTGCATTCAATATCCAAGACAACAAAATCAACGGGAACAAGATTATTGTTAACGGTAATGCAAACATTATCAACTTTACCCAAAGGTTTCTTTGTAGAATGATCAGCAAGATTAACATCCAAATAACAATTTTTCAATGGTGGCAAGTCAAGCATATTATAAATTTTCTTAGGCATAACAGAAATACTTGCACCAAGATCACATAAAGCATTACAATCAAAATCTTTAACCTTCATCTTAATGATGGGCTCCCAACCATCCTCTAGCTTTTTAGGAATAGAGGCTTCGCGCTCTAGTTTCTCTTCTCTAGCTTCTATGAGAGCATTTGTAATATGATGCGTGAAAGCCAAATTTATAGCACTAGCATTAGGACTTTTAGCAAGTTTTTGCAAGAACTTTATAACTTCAGAGATGTGGCAATCATCAAAATTCAAACCATTATAATCTAAAGCAATGGGATCATCATCCCCAATGTTGGAAAAAATTTCAGCAGCTTTATCACGAGCAGTTTCAGCAGCTTTAGCAGCTTTCAGCAGCTTTTCGCGCTTTGCATTAGAAGTGGAAACATTGCTAACACCAATTCTTTTATTAGTATGAGTAGGAGGTGCAGCAACATGTGTAGCATTAGCATTACTAGTGGTGGTAATAGTCCAAACTTTAGCTATATTCTTCTCTTTAGCTAGTTTTTCATTTTCTTCTCTATCCCACCTAGCACGCAGCTCAGCCATTAATCTTATATTCTCATTAATTCTAACTTGAATGGCATTTGCTGTAGTAACAATTTTATTATGATAATTCTCATTAGGCAAAACTTTTGATTTCAAAAGATCAACATCACAGACAAGACTATCGACTTTAGAAGCAAGTATATCAATTTTCCCAAGCTTTTCTTCAACAGATTTGTTAAAAGCAGTTTGTGTACTAATAAATTCTTTAAGCATGGCTTCAAGTCCAGGGGGTGAATTCCTATTATTGTTGTAAGAATTTCCATAAGAATTACCATAGCCGTTGCCATTATTATAAGGATATGGCCTATAGTTGTTACTAGAATTGTTCCGGTAAGCATTGTTGTTGAAATTATTATTTTTAATGAAGTTTACATCAACATGTTCTTCTTGTGCAACCAATGAAGCTAACGGAACATTATTAGGATCAATATTAGTCCTATCATTCACAAGCATAGACATAATAGCATCAACCTTATCATTCAAGGAAGAGGATTCTTCAACAGAATTTACCTTCTTACCTTGTGGAGCTCTTTCCGTGTGCCATTCAGAGTAGTTGATCATCATATTATCAAGAAGCCTTGTTGCTTCACCAAGAGTGATGGACATAAAGGTACCTCCAGCAGCTGAATCCAATAAATTCCGTGAAGAAAAATTTAGTCCCGCATAGAAGGTTTGGATGATCATCCAAGTAGTCACTCCATGGGTTGGGCAATTTTTAACCGAGATTTCATTCTTTCCCAAGCTTGAGCAACATGTTCAGTATCTAATTGTTTGAAATTCATTATGCTACTCCTCAAAGATATAATTTTA
>NC_061509.1:238080180-238171785 GCF_022539505.1 Lolium rigidum | reverse complement strand
ATAAGATGTGACGGAATAAAAATATAGTTTCGGGGAGGAACCTGATAATGTTGTCGATGAAGAAGGGGATGCCTTGGGCATCCCCAAGCTTAGACGCTTGAGTCTTCTTAGAATATGCAGGGGTGAACCACCGGGGCATCCCCAAGCTTAGATCTTTCACTCTCCTTGATCATATTGTATCATACTCCTCTCTTGATCCTTGAAAACTTCCTCCACACCAAACTCGAAACAACTCATTAGAGGGTTAGTGGACAATAAAAATTAACATGTTCAGAGGTGACACAATCATTCTTAACACTTCTGGACATTGCATAAAGCTACTTGGACATTAATGGATCAAAGAAATTCATCCAACATAGCAAAAGAGGCAATGCGAAATAAAAGGCAGAATCTGTCAAAACAGAACAGATCCGTAAAGATGGATTTTATTGAGGCACCAGACTTGCTCAAATGAAAATGCCCAAATTGAATGAAAGTTGCGTACATATCCGAGGATCATGCACGTAAATTGGCTTAATTTTCTGAGCTACGGGGAGGCAGGTCGAAATTCGTGACAGCAAAGAAATCCGAAGCTGCGCGATAATCCAAATCTAGTACTCACTTTACTATCAAAGACTTTACTTGGCACAACAAAACACAAAACTAAGATAAGGAGAGGTTGCTACAGTAGTAAACAACTTCCAAGACTCAAATATAAAACAAAAATACTGTAGTAAAAACATGGGTTGTCTCCCATAAGCGCTTTTCTTTAACGCCTTTCAGCTAGGCGCGAAAGTGTATATCAAGTAACATCAAGAGATGAAGCATCAACATCATAATTTGTTCTAATAATAGAATCATAAGGTAACTTCATTCTCTTTCTAGGGAAGTGTTCCATACCTTTCTTGAGAGGAAATTGATATTTAATATTACCTTCCTTCATATCAATAGTAGCACCAACGGTTCGAAGAAAATGTCTTCCCAATATAATGGGGCAAGATGCATTGCATTCAATATCCAAGACAACAAAATCAACGGGGACAAGGTTATTGTTAACCATAATATGAACATTATCAACTCTCCCCAAAGGTTTCTTTTTAGCATTATCGGCGAGATTAACATCCGGATAACAGTTTTTCAATGGTGGCAAGTCAAGCATATCATAGACTTTCTTAGGCATAACAGAAATACTTGCACCAAGATCACATAAAGCATTACAATCAAAATCATTGACCCTCATTTTAATGATGGGCTTCCAACCATCCTCTAGCTTTCTAGGAATAGAAGTTTCAAGTTTTAGTTTCTCTTCTCTAGCTTTTATGAGAGCATTTGTAATATGTTTTGTGAAAGCCAAGTTTACGAGCGCTAGCATTGGGACTCTTAGCAAGTTTTTGTAAGAACTTCATAACTTCAGAGATGTGGCAATCATCAAAATCTAAATCATTACAATCTAAAGCAATGGGATTATCATCCCCAAGGTTGGAAAAAATTTCAGCGGTTTTATCACGGGCGGTTTCGAGCAGTTTTAGCAATTTCAGGCAGTTTTGCGCGCTTTGCACTAGGAGTAGTAACATTGCCAACACCAATTATTTTATCATTGATAGTAGGAGGTGCAGCAACATGTGAATCATTAGCATTGCTAGTGGTGGTAATAGTCCAAACTTTAGCTACATTTTTCTCTTTAGCTAGTTTTTCATTTTCTTCTCTATCCCACCTAGCACGCAATTCAGCCATTAATCTTATATTCTCATTAATTCTAACTTGGATGGCATTTGTTGTAGTAACAATTTTATTTTCAATATCCCTATTAGGCATAACTTTCGATTTCAAAAGATCAACATCAGAGGCAAGACTATCAACCTTAGAAGCGAGAATATCAATTTTATTGAGCTTTTCCTCAACAGATTTGTTAAAGGCAGTTTGTGTACTAATAAATTCTTTAAGCATAGTTTCAAGTCCAGGGGGTGTGTTCCTATTATTGTTGTAAGAATTCCCATAAGAATTAGCATAACCGTTACCATTATTATAAGGATATGGCCTATAATTATTACTAGAATTGTTCCGATAAGCATTGTTGTTGAAATTATTATTTTTAATGAAGTTTACATCAACATGTTCTTCTTGGGCAACCAATGAAGCTAACGGAACATTATTAGGATCAACATTAGTCCTATCATTCACAAGCATAGACATAATAGCATCAATCTTATCATTCAAGGAAGAGGATTCTTCAACAGAATTTACCTTCTTACCTTGTGGAGCTCTTTCCGTGTGCCATTCAGAGTAATTAACCATTATATTATCAAGAAGCTTTGTAGCCGCCCCCAAGGTGATGGACATAAAGGTACCTCCAGCAGCTGAATCCAATAAATTCCGCGAAGAAAAATTTAGTCCTGCATAAAAGGTTTGGATGATCATCCAAGTAGTCAGTCCATGGGTTGGGCAATTTTTAACCAAAGATTTCATTCTTTCCCAAGCTTGAGCAACATGTTCATTATCCAATTGTTTAAAATTCATTATGCTACTTCTCAAAGATATAATTTTAGCAGGGGGATAATATATACCAATAAAAGCATCCTTGCATTTAGTCCATGAATCAATACTATTCTTAGGCGAGAGATAGCAACCAATCTTTAGCTCTTCCTCTTAATGAGAAAGGAAACAATTTTAATTTTATAATGTCACCATCTACATCTTTATACTTTTGCATTTCACACAATTCAACAAAATTATTGAGATGGGCAGCAGCATCATCGGAACTAACACCGAGAAAATTGCTCTCGTATAACAAGATTCGATAAAGCGAGGTTTAATTTCAAAGAATTATGCTTGTAGTAGCGAGGTGGAGCAATAGGTGTGCATAGGAAATCATTATTATTTGTGGTTGTGAAGTCACACAACTTAGTATTTTCAGGGGTGGCCATTTTAGCAGTAGTAAATAAAGCAAACTAGATAAAATAAATGCAAGTAACTAATTTTTTTGTGTTTATGATATAGAGTGCAAGACAGTAAATAAAGTAAAGCTAGCAACTAATTTTTTTGTGTTTTGATATAATGCAGCAAACAAAGTAGTAAATAAAATAAAGCAAGACAAAAACAAAGTAAAGAGATTGGGAAGTGGAGACTCCCCTTGCAGCGTGTCTTGATCTCCCCGACAACGGCGCCGGAAAAAGAGCTTGATGGCGTGTAACTCACACGTTCGTTGGGAACCCCAAGAGGAAGGTATGATGCGCACGGCAGCAAGTTTTCCCTCGGAAAGAAACCAAGGTTTATCGAACCAGGAGGAGCCAAGAAGCACGTTGAAGGTTGATGGCGGCGTGATGTAGTGCGGCGCAACACCGGAGATTCGGCGCCAACGTGGAACCTGCACAACACAACCAAAGTACTTTGCCCCAACGAAACAGTGAGGTTGTCAATCTCACCGGCTTGCTGTAACAAAGGATTAACCGTATTGTGTGGAAGATGATTGTTTGCAAGAAAACGAGTAAAGAACAAGTATTGCAGCAGATTTGTATTTCGGTATAAAAGAATGGACCGGGGTCCACGAGTTCACTAGAGGTGTCTCTCCCATAAGATAAAAGCATGTTGGGTGAACAAATTACAGTCCGGCAATTGACAAATAGAGAGGGCATAACAATGCACATACATGTCATGATAAATATAGTGAGATTTAATTGGGCATTACGACAAAGTACATAGACCGATATCCAGCATGCATCTATGCCTAAAAAGTCCACCTTCAGGTTATCATCCGAACCCCCTCCAGTATTAAGTTGCTAACAACAGACAATTGCATTAAGTATTGCGCGTAATGTAATCAATAACTACATCCTCGGACATAGCATCAATGTTTTATCCCTAGTGGCAACGACACATCCATAACCTTAGAGGTTTCGTCACTCCCGCAGTTCACGGAGACATGAACCCACTATCGAGCATAAATACTCCCTCTTGGAGTTAAGAGTAAAAACTTGGCCAGAGCCTCTACTAATAACGGAGAGCATGCAAGATCATAAACAACACATAGGTAATAACTTGATAATTAACATAACATAGTATTCTCTATCCATCGGATCCCGACAAACACAACATATAACATTACAGATAGATGATCTTGATCATGTTAGGCAGCTCACAAGATCCAACAATGAAGCACAATGAGGAGAAGACAACCATCTAGCTACTGCTATGGACCCATAGTCCAGGGGTGAACTACTCACTCATCACTCCGGAGGCGACCATGGTGGTGAAGAGTCCTCCGGGAGATGAATCCCCTCTCCGGCGGGTGCCGGAGGAGATCTCCGGAATCCCCGAGATGGGATTGGCGGCGGCGGCGTCTCGGTAAGGTTTTCCGTATCGTGGCTCTCGGTACTGGGGGTTTCGCGACGGAGGCTTTAAGTAGGCGGAAGGGCAACGCGGGGGGCCACACGAGGGCCCCACACCATAGGTCGGCGCGGCCTAGGGCTGGGCCGCGCCGCCCTAGTGTGGCGGCGCCTCGTGGCCCCACTTCGACTCCCCTTCGGTCTTCTGGAAGCTTCGTGGAAAAATAGGACCCTGGGCGTTGATTTCGTCCAATTCCGAGAATATTTCGTTACTAGGATTTCTGAAACCAAAAACAGCGAAAACAGCAACTGGCTCTTCGGCATCTTGTTAATAGGTTAGTTCCAGAAAATGCACGAATATTACATAAAGTGTGCATAAAACATGTAGATATCATCAATAATGTGGCATGGAACATAAGAAATTATCGATACGTCGGAGACGTATCAACGCCCAACGCCGTCAGGCTTGGCTGGCGGAGGAGGAAGCCCACAGCTATGCGATGGCCATGGCTGGGGGGTTAATGTGCTCCGACCTGGACTCGCTCCAGCGTAGGGGCCCTTCTCCCACGCGGGTCGAGCAGGAGAACCGGGAGCTGGAGGTCGCCATCGCCGCAGGGACGAAGTTGTGGCGGCGGCGGCTAGGGACAGGGCCCGCTTCGTCGTCGACGTGGCGGCGATCCAGGCGGCGGTCCAGGCGGAGGAGGACGCGGTGGCGGCGGCGGTCCAGGCGGCGGCGGAGGAGGAGGCCCGGGCGGCGGCGGCGGTCCAGGCGGCGGCAGAGGAGGAGGAGGCCCGGGCGACGGCGGAGGCGGCGGCTACCAAGGTGGCCTTTGCGACGGTGACGGCCCTGTGGGACAGCTCCCTGGCCGAGGCCCTCGAACGTCGCAGGCGGCAGGACGAGATGTCCGTTCGTCGGCGTGCGCGGCGCGCGGAGTGCAAGAAGCGATCCTGCTTCGACGACGGCGCCGGCCCATCCGGCGGCCAGTAGTAGGGCGCGCGACTGCGAGTAACCGAGGCCGGTGTAGGCCGCGCGGCGGCGAGTAGGTACTGCCGTTGTAGTTTTAGGTTAACTCGACTAACCATCTCTATAAAGATGGTCCTTTTGGCCAATCAATAGTAATGAAAAAATCTTTTGCTTACCTAGTCACTGCCGACCGGGCCCGGATGTACCCAACGCGGACATTTTCCGCGACCGCCGAGCGTCCGCGGAGACGCAAACCTGGCGCATATTGGGCCAGGTTTGCGTCTCCGCGGATAGCCCGATCACGGCGGACGAAAATGGTCGCTGAGCGTCCGTTTGCGTCGCGCCGCTGGAGATGCCCTGATTGATAATGGTCGTACGTGCTCTTCACTCTTCAGGCGCGTCCGGAGTGCGGCGTAAGCACATTCTACGGTACATCCGTGCACAAGTCAACATGATAGCTAATCACTTATTAGAATCACTGTGAAATGTGGAAACGACGATCAAGAGGCCAAACTTGGCGCGAGTCACCCATTGAAGCAGCATAGAGGAAAGGCGTCAATCGGAAAAGCTACACCTACGGGATGGATCTTACGAAAATATTCTACGGGAGGACGTGGGAGCAGCAGGTTGGTTCGTTTGTTTTTCCCTTGCCTGATTTTCGGGCTGTAAACAAACCGTGTGATTCCACCTCAGCCCGTAACAAGGATCCCGTAAAACAGTTACCGTAGGTGTAGTGTTACTCGGCGTCAATATACCAAACCGGCCAATCACACCTCACACGTGGCATGGCAGTTAAACCTAACCATACCTGAACAAGCGAGGTCACAGCACAAGTCCACAATCATGGAAATATGGGAAGTTACCGAGCTACACGTCCACGACGAGTCCCGAAACCAACATCACCTCACCTCGCCCTGGCATATAGGTTCAGATTCAGTTCGTTCAACCATCACCGCGATCTGCGAAGTTAAGTCGACGATGCAATCTGCAGCGGTAGGCTGGCCAACTGGCAAGGCAACAACATTGAGCAAGCAAACGGGCGAGTAATTTTCACGCCACACGCAGCAAGCTTGCCGCGAATAATTTGCCTCGATAGAACTAGCGTTAGACTGCTACTAGTTGGCAGATTCCACGGGCTCCAGAGCGAGCCAAATCAGTCGGCCTCCGGCGGCACCAAGGGTCCAGCTCGCCGCCGCTTTCCACGACTTGGACGACCACTCTACTCCTCCTCTACTGTGAGCTGCGGATGGACTCAGGCGATCAAGGTGTGGAAGCATCATATTCCTCGCAACTTTGCCTGCCTTTTCCCCTCTCATCGAATCCATCCAAATCTCGGCCATAATTTCACACTGTATTGAACATTGGTTTTGGAGTGAGTGGGCGTTGCGGCCGCGCTCGATCTACTCGTTCCTAGACGAATGAATATGTTCCTAACCCATCACTAACAGTAAGAAGAAGAAAAAGCGTAAAAAAGTTGGGTCGCATTTGTTCGACGGAATGAGAACAAACAAAAGGGGTAGACCCATGCTTAGAGAGGGTGGTTGGCTGGTTAGGGGATGCCCCATTATCTCTGGTGCTCTTCTTCTACCTTTCACCAGCGACTTTGGACGTTTGGATAATCAGAGAATTGTCTTGCATCTAGTGGAAGGGGAGCCGTGGGATGCGGAAGCGATGAGGGGCGGCCGGCGCGGCGCCACCACCGGGTCGTTTTCGTCGGATAAGCTCGGGATTGCTCGATGGGTTCGGCGAAATAATTCCGGACGCTTCTTTGGCAGATTTTTTTTTTTTTTGTGTCTCGGAATATATGTGAAGAAATATGATATGTCTGCAAATGTGGGTGTGATGTTAGTGCTTTCGTCTGCATCCTAACAATAGAATCAGGGAATTGGCAAGAGTTGTGGGATTGGAAGTTGGATTGCTACATCTGAATTAGCACTGACGAGGGAGCGCGAGTTGGTCAAGAGGCACAGAGAGTGCGGCAAGCAACACTATCACACTTGGTCGCCACATATGAATTAGTGGTGCTTGACAGCTTGAGTGCCACTTTGCACTTCAGCTGGAGTGCTTATCAGTTATCACACGCTCAAAGTCTCGTGAAAAGGAATGACGATATAATCTGATTGCGAGTTCGTTTCCTGTGCTTAGATATGTTTCCATGAAGCTAAACCGCGATGGCTCCATCATCCTACACTTTTGTTTCTGAAAAGCCATCGATCATCATGTACACTTTGGCGGCACAAGCACAACTTCTCAGGGATGATGCAAACCTGTAACAAGAGATCACTACAAATCACGGCATCAGCTCCCGCAGATCACAGATCATCGGACAAACAAAGATATGAGAGATCAGCTATGCCAAACTTGGTCGCTGCATATGAATTAGCCGTGCTTGACAGCTTGAGTGCCAGTTTGCACTTCAGCTAGAGTGCTTATCACACGCTAAAAGTCTCATGAAAAAGCTTGATGACATAACCTTTGCAAGTGGAACAAAAATGCATCCCATGGTATGGTAATCTCATTGCGAGTTCGTCTCCTGTGCTTCGACATGTTTCCATGAAACTGAACCCGATGCTATCATCATCCCACACTTTTGTTTCTGAAAAAGCCATCATCATGAACACTTTGGTGGTGCAAGCCGAATGAAAAACACAACGTCTCAGGGATGATGCACACATGTAACAGCAAGAGCACTGCAGATAATTTCATCAGCTCTTGCAGATCAAAGATCATCACAAAAACAAACATATGAGAGTGTAATAGCAAGAGCACTACGTACCAGTGCATGAGGTCATCGCAAATCATCACACAAACAAACATCTCAGAGACAAGCACATAGTTACATAAGCAAGTGAATTTCTGAACTGGTAGCTAAAACAGGATTACACCTCTCGACTGGCCCTGCCGAGCGAAAAAACAGCCGGCAGTTCAACCAGGAGATCAGTTACACGACGAACGTAGCGACGACCTTACTAAACACCACTGGCTACTACTGCTACTAGTTACTTGCTGCTAGTCGCAGCCGCCATGGCCGACGTCTAAAATGCCGTCGAGCCAGAGCAGCTGCCAATTGGAAATGAAATTACATCTTAGCTACAGAGCTTAACGAAGACTGTATGTACTAGTAGTAGCAGTTGCTTCATGTTCACGAGAGGATGGAGTCCCAGTCGATCTCCACGGACGGGTACTTGCGCAGGTGGAAGGTCTCCGACTCGTCCCACGGCGTCTCCGTGAAGTCCAGCTTCTCCATCTCCGGGACGGGCGGCGGCGGTGGAGGAGACCCCGCGGACACGCCGGAGTCCTCGCCCTCCGTCGACTCCGAGCACTTGGGGGACTCCGGCTCCACGCCGTTCTTGGAGGAGGGCGCGGTGGCGAGGGACTGGCAGATGGCGGTGAGCTTGGCGTCGACGGAGGCGTGGAGCGGGCCGGCGAGGTGGGCGCCGCCGCGGCGGAGCGACGGGAAGTTGAGGCGGGCCTGCTCGCCGCGGAGGCGGAAGGCGGCCTTGTCGTAGGCGAGCGCGGCGTCCTCGGCGGTGTCGAAGGTGCCGAGCCAGAGCCTGGTCCGGTTCTTGGGGAGGCGGATCTCCGCCACCCACTTGCCCCAGTGCCGCTGCCGCACGCCGCGGTAGAGCTTCGACTGCGCGGCCACCACCCCGGCCATGGCCAGCGCGGCAGCGCGCGGCGGCGACCCGGACTGCTTCATCGGCAGGCCGCGCGGGCCGAGGAAGGAGCCGGCCAGGCCCCTCTGGTGTTGCTGCTGCTGTACGAAGAACTGGGCCTGGATCTGCTGGATCTGGGCCGGGCCGAGCTGAGCCAGCCCCATCGGCCCGTTCACGGCCGACGCCGCGTACTGCGACGAGTAGAGCGGCGGGAGCTGCGAGAAAGACGACGAGGTGGTTGCGGCGGCGGTGGGAACGTAAGAGGCGTAGGAGGATGGAGTGGCCATGTAAGAAGAATCTTGGGTGATGGAGGAGGAAGAAGGGGAGTAGTAGGGATACTGGTAGGGAGAGGAGGAAGCGCCCGTGATAAAAGGTTCGAGCGCTTTCATGAGCTCCTGATCCGAAGCAGAGGTGGCGGTAGAGGAGGCGAGCTGGTGGGTGTTATACTTGTACATGTCTATGGCTGCGGCCATGAGGGCTTGGGTCGGCAGAGGTAGAAGAAGACCGAGGCTGAACTAAAAATGGAATGGAAAAAAGGGAGCTTTCCCCGTTCCTCAATAAAATTAGAGAAACAAAGGGAGCTGGGGAAAATAAATCGGACGAACAAGAAGGGTATTGCAAAAGAACCCTTTCCGGCCGTACCGAGGAAGAGGAAGGCTGAAAAAAGAAGGCGAGCAAGAATCCAGGAGAGAAAAAAGGTTCTCTGGATCTCTGTTCCTCCTAGCTAGGAGAGTGAAGAGGGTGGCCAAGAAATCAAGAAAATCCCAGAGCAAAGACGCTTCTTTCGATCTAATAATCCGAGAAGAAACGCCTGCTGGAACCTTGCAGATTTCTCGCGTGATTCTTTCCTGCCGCTAACAAGGTCTCAGAGAAGTTCAGAGAGCAAACCTGCCGTCGTCGCCGCTGCTGGTGCTGAAGAATTCGTCGTCGGATCGGGATCGCTCAACCTCACCGTGGAGTGGAATGGGATGTGGCGGGGCTGCGAGTTCTTGAGGTGGTGGTGGGGGTTGAAGCGTCTCTCTGAGGAAGAAGAGGCGTCGCTCCCGGGCCTTTTATAGCCCCAAGGCTCTGGCCGTGCAAGCAAAGCGAAGCAACCATTATTCCCCGTGCAATCTGATTAAATTTTTCGCTAATCGTTTCTTGTTGGGAGTTTGCATTTGCGATTTTGAAAATGGGATGTTGCTATCGTCCGTGTCGTCAGCCTACGGCAGGTAGCACGCGCGAATACCAAGTTGTGGCCAATAGGGTTCTGCCAGGTGTGCTCCGGACACGCGGGTGATCATCGCCACCCTGTTTTTTTGTGTGCAAATGGCAGCGTGGGATTGGGTGGTAGTGCTCTCGTTTGACTTCAAATTGCGCTGCAGTTTGCCCTTCAGAATATGGCTTCTACGTTGCACCAAGAGCTACAAACCCCTTGATTTAAACTGGAACACGCTTCTTCACTCGTTAGAGTCTTTTCTTCTAAGCATACATTTGAGAATCTCTCTTCTTTGCAGAATTCTAAAAATTAAAGTAATATTACCTCGGTTTTAAAATATAAGCTTTTTTAGAAAGCTAGTTTAGAACGAAGGAAATATAAAAGAAAAACATGATTACAATATCATATCATAATGAATCTAGGATAAACCGAAAACGAAGAAGTATTTCACACAAGTTTGGTTGTACCAAAGGGGAAATAAATTTTCTTCTTTTTTTTCTTACGAAATTCTTCTTACAAATATGTGAGTTGGTAACGCTATGTTCGACATCACAATTACTATTCAGATTATTTACTAGAAAATAATCATTGTCCGCATGAATGAGACATTAGGTTGATTGAATAGGTGTATATTCTCCTTTCGCCGAAATAAGAATAGATGTATATTCAGATACTTACTTTTGTTTTGAACATAGTTAATGACTATGATGCCACATACAATTAAAAAATTGATGTGGCGCTATCAAAATTAATCCCTCTGTTCCGTAATTCTTGTTGTTAATTTGTCAGCTACAAGAATTATGGAATAGTGGGAGTGACTTTTATAGTTTTATTGCAACACACAATCATTTTGTTGGTTTTTTATAGATGGCATAATTGTCACGGAAGCAAAGAAAAAATCATGAGGATGGACTCAAAAGAAATTTTCTATGGATTTGCATGTAGATGCAAAAGAAGTTCTTGCAATTTCTAATCCTACGGACCAAACAATTTGTATAGTACTCCTTCCGTTCAGAAATATGTTGCATATAAGTTTAAGTCTAAGTCAAACTTTGTATAGTTTGCCCATATATAAATGCAAGCATATTAATCTTGGCATTATCTGTTGCATACACCATGAAAATATAATTTATGGTGATTCTCGTAATCTGAGTTTGATATCTTTTCACATATATTTAGTGAAACATTAATTTTATTGACTTTGACTAAAAGTTATATGCAACATAAATTGGGATGGAGGGAGTATATGAAAAATTTATAAGAAATGGAATTCTTGAAAACTCCCACACATCTCCTTTAGCCCAAATAGACATTGAGTATAATTTTATCCATCAGTTTAACTACATTTGTTGTATTTCTAGCAATTAAAAAACTAAATATGACTTCATAATTAGGGACTTCTAAAAAAATACATTTTTATGAGTCAAAAAAAAGGAGACTCGTCCTTGCATGGTGGATTGTAAAGACCGGAGAAAAAATTCAATATCATAGAAATGTTTTTCATATATATATTATTTTCATTTTGGGATCTTTTGTCATGGTATTTGTTAGGGCAATATGCTTGTTGTATTACCAGGGGGCCAAAGGCCACAATATATAGTACATGTACGGTGCAAATATGCAGGAAACACCCTAACATATGGGGAAACTACAATATACAGATATATACATCTAACACCCCCCTCAAACTCATGGTGGATCCACAACACTGAGTTTGGAGAGTAAGAAATCATGCTGCGCTCGAGTCTGTGCCTTCGTAAAAAAATCCGCCAACTGCAAATCTGAAGGCACATAATGAATCGCAACAACATCATCCTGCACCTGAGGACGTGTGTAAAAAGCATCAACACCAATATGTTTGGTCAGCTCATGCTTGACCGGATCACGTGCAATGCGATAGCACTCTGTACTGTCGGACAAAAGTGGAGTGGGTGTCGTAACAGAGACCCCAAAATCTGCAAGCAACCACCGTAACTAAGTCACCTCAGCAATCAACAAAGACATAGCCCGCAACTCAGCCTCAACACTCGAACGTGAAACGGCTACCTGTTTCTTCGTCTTCCAAGCAACAAGCAAACCACCAAGAAACACACAGTAAGCAGAAAGTGAACGACGATCCGTAGGAAGAGGAAGTAGCAAGGGTGCCTCGACTGGAAACAGGAAGAGAGGTACCATCAGCCGTGATAACACGAACATGAGAAACAAGAGAGCGAAGAGCAGAAAGAATAGAAGACGCAGAGGTCATATGAAAAGAAGCTCCAGAATCCAGATACCACGGGGATGACGTACCTGACTGTGTAGAAGGTGGTGGTCGCGCGGTGCCAGAAGAGCCAGGCACAGAACCAGCAGTACCCATCGAGGAAGTGCCTGTACCAGCGAGCAGATCACGAAGACCACGGATAATTTCCTGATCAGATAGCGTAACAGCAGAAGATCCTGAAGAACCAACCTGACGACGAGTATGCTGCGGCGGACGTAAGCTGGGATCCCTCTGCCAGCAAGTAGAGATAGTATGGCCATTCCTGCCACAGTAGGTGCAAGGAAGTGATGTCGAACCACGAGGATGCTGGGGCTGACGCTGGCCCTGGAATGGAAGAGTAGGGAGTATCGGCGGTGCCGGAGACCGCAACGAAGCCGGCGGCATAGGAGGTCCACGAGCAGCAAGAACAGAGGGAACCTCAAGAAGACCAGCACCACGAAGACGAGTCTCCTCAGCGCGAAGCTCAGCAAGTACCTCAGAGAGCGGAACACGACCACGGGCAAGCAGCTGGGCACGACGAGGCTCAAACTCCTTACGGAGCCGCGACAAGAACTCAAAAACGCGCTGAAACTCCAGATCCGCGCACACAGTCGGACGACAGGGACAGGTGGCACACACAGCTGTACGGAGAGAATCAAGCTGACGCCAAATAGCAGCACTCTGAGTGTAGAACTCATCAATAGTAGAATCACCCTGCTGAAGGGCATGCTCCTGGCGGACCACAGACAGGTAAAGAGCATCCCCAGACGCATGATAAGGCTGAGGAAGAAAAGCCCACTGAGCAGCAGCGGTGGGAAGACCCATAAACTCAGCAGCATACTGAGGCAGAACACTGGAGGTGAGAACAGCAGCAGCACGAGCATCCTCATCTATCCACTGAGTGTACTCAGTCAGATCCAGCCGGTAAGTCGCAACGGCGGTCATAATCAGCCAGAGCAGTGTCATCAGCACTCTTGGCTGCATCCTTATCCGCCTGAGTAGCATCAGGGGCAAGGGCAACAGGTGGCGGTGCAACACGCACCAAAGGAGCAACGGGGCGCGGCGGACAGGAGACCTTGATGCGTGTAATTGACACGTCCGTTGGGAACCCCAAGAGGAAGGTGTGATGCACGCAGCGGCAAGTTTCCCTCAGTAAGAAACCAAGGTTTAATCGAACCAGTAGGAGTCAAGAAGCACGTTGAAGGTTGATGGCGGCGGGATGTAGTGCGGCGCAACACCGTAGATTCCGGCGCCAACGTGGAACCCGCACAACACAACCAAAGTACTTTGCCCCAACGAAACAATGAGGTTGTCAATCTCACCGGCTTGCTGTAACAAAGGATTAACCGTATTGTGTGGAAGATGATTGTTTGCAGAGAAAACAAGAAAACAAGTATTGCAAGCAGATTTGTATTTCGAGTATTAAAGAATGGACCGGGGTCCACGAGCTCACTAGAGGTGTCTCTCCCATAAGATAAAAGCATGTTGGGTGAACAAATTACAGTCGGGCAATTGACAAATAGAGAGGGCATAACAATGCACATACATGTCATGATAAGTATAGTGAGATTTAATTGGGCATTACGACAAAGTACATAGACCGCCATCCAACCGCATCTATGCCTAAAAGTCCACCTTCGAGGTTATCGTCCGAACCCCTTCCAGTATTAAGTTGCAAAGCAACGGACAATTGCATTAAGTATGGTGCGTAATGTAATCAATAACTACATCCTCGGACATAGCATCAATGTTTTATCCCTAGTGGCAACAACGACAACACAACCTTAGGGGTTTCGTCACTCCCCAGGTGTCAATGCAGGCATGAACCCACTATCGAGCATAAATACTCCCTCTTGGAGTTACTAGCATCAACTTGGCCAGAGCCTCTACTAATAACGGAGAGCATGCAAGATCATAAACAACACATATGTAATAACTTGATAATTAACATAACATGGTATTCTCTATCCATCGGATCCCGACAAACACAACATAGAGTATTACGGATAGATGATCTTGATCATGTTAGGCAGCTCACAAGATCCAACAATGAAGCACAATGAGGAGAAGAAAACCATCTAGCTACTGCTATGGACCCATAGTCCAGGGGTGAACTACTCACTCATCACTCCGGAGGCGACCATGGCGGTGTAGAATGTGTTGGCGTCAGAAACCCACCGGCGGGCAGCGACTGGCAACACAGTAGAGCCGGGAACAACTAGGGCTGCGGCTGGCCCCAGTCCCTCAGAGCGACGGCCCGCAAAGCCTCCTGGTCACACGTCCGATGCTATTGCAAGGGCGTGCCACCTGACCTATACCTGGTCGTGAAGGTGTTGGATGATGCCTCGCTTAGTTTCCGCATGGCATACACGTAAACATTAAATACGAGCCTCGATCGGCTCTCAGGTTATCCTGTGAATCGGCTCAAGGAGCCGATCCACCCATGATTCGTACAAGGTGTCCGAATATATGGTGGTCCTGCTTGATCAAGATAAAGTTAATGCGATCTACGACGATTTAGGGTTTTCACCGCATAATCGGATCATCCTACTCACGATTGGGCCTCGCGCTCGCGTACGGTGACCGTAAGCCGATCCTAGACAGGGCCTAAAAACCAACACGAGGTTGATCCCCGGAACATCCTGTCTAGGGCTAGCAAACTCCACCCTACACGCCGCTGGATCCTCCAACCCTTTGTAAGGCCTAACTATTGCGGATATTAAACTAATCCTTGATGAACACGGAGCAACCGTAACGGATCGGATCTACTAAACTATGATCAAGCGGGGTGCCGCCCCTACACCTAATATAGGTGTAAGGGCGGCTAGATGTATAAGGGTTGCACTACGACAACATATGATACGAAGAACAATGCTAACCCTAACACATCTAAGATAACTACGTTGCTCGCCATCAAAAAGGCTTCAGCACGAGCAACGCATGAACAACGAGATAGGCTTGTGCTGCCTAGATCGCAAGATGCGATCTAGGCAGCATGGTGCTTACCGGAGAAACCCTCGAGACGAAGGAGTTGGCGATGCGCCGAGATTTGTTTGTGTTGAACGTTGGTTGTTGTTTATTTCATAAACCCTAGATACATATTTATAGTCCAGGGGACTTCCTAACTCAAGCGTGCACCTAAACGTGCACGAGTAAAACTCTAACTCCTAACAGACACGTATCCTACTATGGTACAGATACACGGGCAATTAGCCCAAACTTGGTACACAAGGCCGATTCACGTATTTCTTTTATATGTAATCTCCAAGCCCATCTTGATCGCGGCCCACCTCTGACTCGGTCAAATTCTGGTGATAACACATGCCCCCCTGGTTTTGGAAATGTCATTTCCAAAATCATTATGCTTTCTTTCGTCGGGTCATGTCATGGCAGAGCGAACCATTGCAGCATCCTTCATCATGACACTTTGTCTTCCCAACTCGACTGTAAAATTCGATAGCTTTAGCATCACTTCCTCGGAAACTGCAATGGCATTAAATCTCCACTAGGCTCCCCATTATTTAACCGTGCCGATTGATCAGTCCTCTTCTTCCCCTTCCTCTGTTCTAGCGGTCGGCGCCAAAAAACCCTCTCCTCCTGTAGCAATGTCCTCCTCTTCTTCTTCCCCCTCGGGCCTCCCCTCCAATCCTCGCCGAAGAGCAAGAATGAGGACGACCTTCACTCCGGGCGAACCCCATCTCCTCCGACAAGGAGAAGAAAGAAGGAGAAGTAGCGAAGGCCAAGGCCTCCCCCTCCGCCAAGCTCCCGCCGAAGAAGCGTCCCCGCATGTGGGCGGACAGCGAGGACGAAGATGATGACGAGGAAGGAGAAAAGGAGGAGGAGGAAGATGATTCCTCCTCTTCAGCTGGGTACCCGCCGACGAAGCGCTTCCGCTCTTGGGCGGACAGTGAGGATGATGATGATGACGAGGAAGAAGAAGCTCCGGCCGAGGGCTGGGGCAGCAGCGACGAGGAACCTCCCGGGAGCAGCGCCGATGACATCGGCAACGGCGACGATGAGGACAGCGACGACTAGTAGAGTAGGCCTAGGAGTAGCAGTGCACTAGGCACCGCGATCCCCCTTTTGAGAGCCAATCGGCTCTTTCCTCGTAAAGCCGCTCCTTTGAATTAATGAGAATTGTTCTTCCAATTTATCTTTCCATTAATCCAATATCAATCCTTCCGCTTGCCACACCAAGACCGATAGCAACGAATCGGATTTTTTCCCTTTAGACGCCCATGAAGCCGGACTTAGATATCGATTAGACCGTCAGTCAAGCACTTCTCAAATTCGGGTTGCACTTTTGATACCTGACCGTGATATTTCGCAATCCTATAGCCGATGACTGTTCATCGGCTAATTTGAGAATCCAGTCTCCTTCCTTTTCTTGCAGCACCAGGACGGCCCAAACCTTGTACAAGACGACGGCTTCCCTTTCCAGCTCCTCCCTGTAGCTTTAACAATCTTCTTCTGCAAACAGCTCACCGCTTTCGGAGAAGATCATGATGCAGGGTCAGCCGATGCAACTCCAACCGGCTCTCAAAAATAGAGCACCTCCCCAGTCAGTTGCCCCCCGAGCCTTAGTCAAAGCGAGAAAGGTAGTGAAATAGCCAAACGTGCCGCCATTGGCCTCTCGTCACAATGCAGAGCCAGCCGATTTCAACAAAATCGGCTCCCCAGAGCAGAGAACCTTAAGGGTGAGCTGCCCCCCGAGCTTCTTCAGTCCACTTCTTGCGCCTTGCTGGTCAGATCGGCTCCTTTCCTTTGGCGGATTTGATACAACCTGGTCATGATCCCCCAAACTGCCCCAGCTGAAGAGAGAATCCGGAGGTCCTTGAAGAGAGGATCCACTTCCTGCTCCATTGATCCTCTGATTATAACAGTTATACCTCTTGAGTCGATGGCCATGCATCGGCTTTATATCCTTAAGTCGATGTCTGCTGCATCGGCTGTGCTTAAATTTTTTTGAATTTTTTACGGCCGATTTATGTATCGGCCCCCATACTTCAATACCCATCATCAAAGAATATCTTGGGCTGCTGGGCACTTGCAAGACACTCCTACTGCATATCCTCGTGTTTTATCCACCTAGGTGCCCCCCTGAGCCGATTCTGTCAAGAGAATTGATGGTATCGGCTCTTTAGGTATTCCCCGTTGGATCAAATGTTGAACCCAAGCAGAATGGAAGGTGAGGATAATTTTGGCCGATTGCTGGAATCGGCCTCCACGTTGCTTGTTCGATGAAGGTTTTGTAATGTTCCTCCATAAACTTTTTGGGGCCGATCACAAGGATCAGCCTCGCCACGTTCGTCCATCGACGTTTGCTTTGTTACACGGTCGGGCCGGTGGATAAAACCAGCCTAACCCCGTTCTTTGTCACGTCGATGCGCTCGCAGTCGTCCAAATTGATGTCCGAGAGTGGCTCTTGGCCCGATGTCTCCCAAACGTCCATGCCAGCCGTTGAAATCTCGACCGAATCATCTGCGTGGACGACTTCTACTTCATCTCCATCCCACTGTATTAGGCATTGGTGCATCGTGGATGGAATGCAACAGTTGGCGTGGATCCAATCTCTCCCTAGTAGGACAGCATAGGTACTCTTGCTGTCGATGATAAAGAACGTCGTAGGGACAGTTTTCCTTCCTACGGTCAGATCCACATTCGAACACCTTGTGCGTCGATGCTTGGCCGTTGAAATCGCTCGGTGTTACATTGGTCTTGATCAGATCCGAGCTGGAGCGTCCCAACCGACGTAGCATGGAGTATGGCATAATGTTAACTGCCGCTCCGGTGTCTACCAACATCTTGTTGACAGGCTGCCCATTGATGTAACCTCGCAAGTACAGGGCCTTCAGATGCCTGTAACTTCTTTCTCGCGGCTTCTCAAAGATGACCGGCCGTGGGCCGCAGTCCAATTGTGCCACAGGTGCTTCGTATAATCCTTGAGCGCTAAACTCCGTTGGAAGGATGAAGACCATGTTTGTGCCAGCCGATGTCTCATCATCGGCTTTCCTTTGCTTGGGGCGCCACTCTTTTCTTTGTGGCCGACCTTCTTCGTCCAGGGTTCGCTGAATTTTGGCGGCCAGATCAGGCCGTGCCTTCCTCAACGTGTGCAGGTATAATCTTTCAGCTTCCTCCAGGCCGCGCAATCGCTGAACCCTGCGCTTTTGGGAACGGCTGAGTCCATCAGGGCACCACCTTGGCCGGTGGTACCTGTCTTCTTCTTCTCCCTCGTCTTCTGAATCCTCGAGATCTTCCAACCGAGGGGACTCGCCGCGTTTGCTTTGTGGCGGGAGAGGCCCTAGGCGCTTGAGCACGGACACGTTGGCTGTCTCCTTCTTCTTCGGTTGCATTCTCGGGCAACTGCCGATTGTGGGCAATCGGCTCATTCCCGAATCCCAAGCAGTGTCCGAAGAAGGGACAGTCCCGTGCTCGTCCTCGTCGTCTTGCTCCCCTGACTTTTCCTTGGCACGGCGCTCGTGCTCCTCCTCACCGCGATCGTGCCGACGATGTCTTCTGGCTTCTCTAGCCAGACGATCTCTTTCATCCTCATCGCTGGATCGTCGGCGTTGGTCATACTGACTCACATACTTGTTGAGGAGGTGATCGGAGAGAGGTCGCCGATATCTTATGTTCTTCACTTCTCCCTCTGTGACGTAGCGCTTGCCATCATGACGGAGCCGATCGCGTGGAGCGGCCTCCTCTGTGTCCTTGCTACGAGAGCAGCTGCCCTCGTCTCCATCTTTGCCAGAGTGGTGCCCAAGTTCTACCATGTTGATGCTGATGCCATGGGAGCGGGTTCTGTGGAAAGAGCCGATGAGGTCGGCTTCGAGGACTGCCTTGATCTCGTCAGTCAGATCCTCGTACTTGACCGGAGTGCTTTCCGCCATCTCGGATGTAGATGGCGATGCGGTGGATGTCGAAGATTGTCCCACCGGGCGTGCCAGAATGTGTTGGCGTCAGAAACCCACCGGCGGGCAGCGACTGGCAACACAGGAGAGCCGGGAACAACTAGGGCTGCGGCTGGCTCCGGTCCCTCGGAGCGACGGCCCGCAAAGCCTCCTCGGTCACACGTCCGATGCTATTGCAAGGGCGTGCCACCTGACCTATACCTGGTCGGGAAGGTGTTGGATGATGCCTCGCTTAGTTTCCTCGCATGGCATACACGTAAACATTAAATACGAGCCTCGATCGGCTCTCGAGTTATCCCGTGAATCGGCTCAAGGAGCCGATCCACCCATGATTCGTACAAGGTGTCCGAATATATGGTGGTCCTGCTTGATCAAGATAAAGTTAATGCGATCTACGACGATTTAGGGTTTTCACCGCATAATCGGATCATCCTACTCATGATTGGGCCTCGCGCTCGCGTACGGTGACCGTAAGCCGATCCTAGACAGGGCCTAAAAACCAACACGAGGTTGATCCCCGGAACATCCTGTCTAGGGCTAGCAAACTCCACCCTACACGCCGCTGGATCCTCCAACCCTTTGTAAGGCCTAACTATTGCGGATATTAAACTAATCCTTGATGAACACGGAGCAACCGTAACGGATCGGATCTACTAAACTATGATCAAGCGGGGTGCCGCCCCTACACCTAATATAGGTGTAAGGGCGGCTAGATGTATAAGGGTTGCACTACGACAAGATATGATACGAAGAACAATGCTAACCCTAACACATCTAAGATAACTACGTTGCTCGCCATCAAAAAGGCTTCAAGCACGAGCAACGCATGAACAACGAGATAGGCTTGTGCTGCCTAGATCGCAAGATGCGATCTAGGCAAGCATGGTGCTTACCGGAGAAACCCTCGAGACGAAGGAGTTGGCGATGCGCCGAGATTTGTTTGTGTTGAACGTTGGTTGTTGTTTATTTCATAAACCCTAGATACATATTTATAGTCCAGGGGACTTCCTAACTCAAGCGTGCACCTAAACGTGCACGAGTAAAACTCTAACTCCTACCGTACACGTATCCTACTATGGTACAGATACACGGGCAATTAGCCCAAACTTGGTACACAAGGCTGATTCACGTATTTCTTTTATATGTAATCTCCAAGCCCATCTTGATCGCGGCCCACCTCTGACTCGGTCAAATTCTGGTGATAACAGAGTCCTCCGGGAGATGAATCCCCTCTCCGGCAGGGTGCCGGAGGAGATCTCCAGAATCCCCCGAGATGGGATCGGCGGCGGCGGCGTCTCAGTAAGGTTTTCCGTATCGTGGTTTTTCGCATCGTGGGTTTCGCGACGGAGGCTTTAAGTAGGCGGAAGGGCGAGTCGGGGCCCGACGAGGGGCCCACACCATAGGGCGGCGCGGGCCCCCTTGGCCGCGCCGCCATGTGGTGTCGCCACCTCGTGGCCCCACTTCGTATGCTCTTCGGTCTTCCGGAAGGTTCGTGGCAAAATAGGCCCCCGGGTCTTCGTTTCGTCCAATTCCGAGAATATTTCGTTACTAGGATTTCTGAAACCAAAACAAAGCAGAAAACGAGAACCGGCACTTCGGCATCTTGTTAATAGGTTAGTTCCGTAAAATGCACGAATATGACATAAAGTGTGCATAAAACATGTAGGTATCATCAATAATATGGCATAGAACATAAGAAATTATCGATACGTCTGAGACGTATCAAGCATCCCCAAGCTTAGTTCTGCTCGTCCCGAGCAGGTAAAACGATAACAAAGATAATTTCTGAAGTGATATGCCATCATAACCTTGATCATACTATTTGTAAACATATGTAGTGGATGCAGCGATCAAAAACAATGGTAATGACATGAGTAAACAGGTGAATCATAAAGCAAAGACTTTTCATGAATAGTACTTCAAGACAAGCATTAATAAGTCTTGCATAAGAGTTAACTCATAAAGCAATAAATCAAAGTAAAGGCATTGAAGCAACACAAAGGAAGATTAAGTTTCAGCAGCTTTCTTTCAACTTGTAACATGTATATCTCATGGATAATTGTCAACATAGAGTAATATAACAAGTGCAATATGCAAGTATGTAGGAATCAATGCACAGCTCACACAAGTGTTTGCTTCTTGAGGTGGAGAGAAATAGGTGAACCGACTCAACATAAAAGTAAAGAGAATGGTCCTTCAAAGAGGAAAGCATCGATTGCTATATTTGTGCTAGAGCTTTTATTTTGAAAACATGAAACAATTTTGTCAACGGTAGTAATAAAGCATATGAGTTATGTACATTATATCTTACAAGTTGCAAGCCTCATGCATAGTATACTAATAGTGCCCACACCTTGTCCTAATTAGCTTGGACTACCGGATCTTTGCAATGCACATGTTTTAACCAAGTGTCACAATGGGGTACCTCCATGCCGCCTGTACAAAGGTCTAAGGAGAAAGCTCGCATTTTGGATTTCTCGCTTTTGATTATTCTCAACTTAGACATCCATACCGGGACAACATGGACAACAGATAATGGACTCTTCTTTAATGCATAAGCATGTGGCAACAATTATTATTCTCATATGAGATTGAGGATATGTGTCCAAAACTGGAAACTTCCACCATGAATCATGGTTTTAGTTAGCGGCCCAAAGTTCTTCTCTAACAATATGCATGCTCCAACCATGAAGGTGGTAGATCTCTCTTACTTCAGACAAGACGGACATGCATAGCAACTCACATGATATTCAACAAAGAATAGTTGATGGCGTCCCCGTAAACATGGTTATCGCACAACAAGCAACTTAATAAGAGATAAAGTGCATAAGTACATATTCAATACCACAATAGTTTTTAAGCTATTTGCCCCATGAGCTATATATTGCAAAGGTGAATGATGGAATTTTAAAGGTAGCACTCAAGCAATTTACTTTGGAATGGCGGATAAATACCATGTAGTAGGTAGGTATGGTGGACACAAATGGCATAGTGGTTGACTCAAGGATTTTGGATGCATGAGAAGTATTCCCTCTCGATACAAGGTTTAGGCTAGCAAGGTTATTTGAAACAAACACAAGGATGAACGGTACAGCAAAACTCACATAAAAGACATATTGTAAACATTATAAGACTCCATACCGTCTTCCTTGTTGTTCAAAACTCAATACTAGATGTTGTCTAGACTCTAGAGAAACTAAATATGCAAACCAAATTAGCAAGCTCTAAGTATCTCTTCATTAATGGGTGCAAAGTATATGATGCAAGAGCTTAAACATGAGCACAACAATTGCCAAGTATCAAATTATCCAAGACATTTTAGAGTTACTACATGTAGCATTTTCCAATTCCAACCATATAACAATTTAACGAAGAAGAAACTTCGCCATGAATACTATGAGTAGAGCCTAAGGACATATTTGTCCATATGCTACAGCGGAGCGTGTCTCTCTCCCATAAAGTGAATGCTAGGATCCATTTTATTCAAACAAAACAAAAAACAAAAACAAACCGACGCTCCAAGCAAAGTACATAAGATGTGACGGAATAAAAATATAGTTTCAGGGAGGAACCCGATAATGTTGTCGATGAAGAAGGGGATGCCTTGGGCATCCCCAAGCTTAGACGCTTGAGTCTTCTTAGAATATGCAGGGGTGAACCACCGGGCATCCCCAAGCTTAGAGCTTTCACTCTCCTTGATCATATTGCATCATACTCCTCTCTTGATCCTTGAAAACTTCCTCCACACCAAACTCGAAACAACTCATTAGAGGGTTAGTGCATAATAAAAATTCACATGTTCGGAGGTGACACAATCATTCTTAACACTTCTGGACATTGCATAAAGCTACTGGACATTAATGGATCAAAGAAATTCATCCAACATAGCGAAAGAGGCAATGCAAAATAAAAGGCAGAATCTGTCAAAACAGAACAGTCCGTAAAGATGGATTTTATTAGTCCACCAGACTTGCTCAAACGAAAATGCTCAAATCGAATGAAAGTTGCGTACATATCTGAGGATCATGCACGTAAATTGGCTTAATTTTCTGAGTTACCTATAGAGAATTAGACCCAGATTCGTGACAGCAAAGAAATCTGTTTCTGCGCAGTAATCCAAATCTAGTATTTACTTTACTATCAAAGACTTTACTTGGCACAACAAAACATAAAACTAAGATAAGAAGAGGTTGCTACAGTAGTAAACAACTTCTAAGACTCAAATATAAAACAAAGTACTGTAGCAAAATAAACACATGGGTTATCTCCCAAGAAGTTCTTTCTTTATAGCCATTAAGATGGGCTCAGCAGTTTTAATGATGCACTCGCAATAAATAGTAGTTGAAGCAAAAGAGAGCATCAAGAAGCAAATTCAAAACACATTTAAGTCTAACATGCTTCCTAGGCGTAGGAATCTTGAAAATAAACAAATTCATGAAGAGCAAAGTAACAAGCATAGGAAGATAAAACAAGTGTAGCTTCAAAAATTTCAGCACATAGAGAGGTGTTTTAGTAACATGAAAATTTCTACAACCATATTTTCCTCTCTCATAATAACTTTCAGTAGCAACATGAGCAAACTCAACAATATAACTATCACATAAAGCATTCTTATCATGAGTCTCATGCATAAAATTATTACTCTCCTCGTAAGCATAATCAATTTTATTAGTTGTAGTGGGAGCAAATTCAACAAAGTGGCTATCATCATATATAGGAGGCATATTGTAATCATAAAAGAAAATTTTCTCCTCAATGCTTGGGGAACTAAAAAGATCATGCTCATCAGAGCCAGCTTCCCCAAGCTTAGAATTTTCCATAGCATTAGCAACAATGGTGTTCAAAGCATCCATAGTAATAACATTCCCATTAGCATGCATATAAAGTTCCATGGGTTTTTAATTCTCTCTTCAAACACATCATGTCCTAATTCAAGATAAAGTTCATAAAGATCTCTCATATTTTTGTTGTTTTCCATTATGCTTAACTAGTGAAATAAAAACATGCATGATATTAAGTAAAGTAAAACAAGTAACTAATTTTTTTGTGTTTTTGATATAGAAAGCAAGACAGCAAATAAAGTGAAACTAGCAACTAATTTTTTTGTATTTTGATTTAGTGCAGCAAACAAAGTAGTAAATAAAATAAAGCAAGACAAAAACAAAGTAAAGAGGTTGGGAAGTGGAGACTCCCCTTGCAAGCGTGTCTTGATCTCCCCGGCAACGGCGCCGTAAATTTGCTTGATGCGTGTAATTGACACGTCCGTTGGGAACCCCAAGAGGAAGGTGTGATGCGCACAGCGGCAAGTTTCCTCGCAAGAAACCAAGGTTTAATCGAACCAAGTAGGAGTCAAGAAGCACGTTGAAGGTTGATGGCGGCGGGATGTAGTGCGGCGCAACACCGGAGATTCCGGCGCCAACGTGGAACCCGCACAACACAACCAAAGTACTTTGCCCCAACGAAACGAGTGAGGTTGTCAATCTCACCGGCTTGCCGTAACAAAGGATTAACCGTATTGTGTGGAAGATGATTGTTTGCAGAGAAAACAAGAAACAAGTATTGCAGACAGATTTGTATTTCAAGTATTAAAGAATGGACCGGGGTCCACAGCTCACTAGAGGTGTCTCTCCCATAAGATAAAAGCATGTTGGGTGAACAAATTACAGTCGGGCAATTGACAAATAGAGAGGGCATAACAATGCACATACATGTCATGATAAGTATAGTGAGATTTAATTGGGCATTACGACAAAGTACATAGACCGCCATCCAACCGCATCTATGCCTAAAAAGTCCACCTTCAGGTTATCGTCCGAACCCCTTCCAGTATTAAGTTGCAAAGCAACAGACAATTGCATTAAGTATGGTGCGTAATGTAATCAATAACTACATCCTCGGACATAGCATCAATGTTTTATCCCTAGTGGCAACAAGCACAACACAACCTTAGGGGTTTCGTCACCCCCCAGGTGTCAATGCAGGTATGAACCCACTATCGAGCATAAATACTCCCTCTTGGAGTTACTAGCATCAACTTGGCCAGAGCCTCTACTAATAACGGAGAGCATGCAAGATCATAAACAACACATATATAATAACTTGATAATTAACATAACATGTTATTCTCTATCCATCGGATCCCGACAAACACAACATAGAGTATTACAGATAGATGATCTTGATCATGTTAGGCAGCTCACAAGATCCAACAATGAAGCACAATGAGGAGAAGACAACCATCTAGCTACTGCTATGGACCCATAGTCCAGGGGTGAACTACTCACTCATCACTCCGCAGGCGACCATGGCGGTGTAGAGTCCTCCGGGAGATGAATCCCCTCTCCGGCAGGGTGCCGGAGGAGATCTCCAGAATCCCCCGAGATGGGATCGGCGGCGGCGGCGTCTCAGCAAGGTTTTCCGTATCGTGGTTTTTCGCATCGTGGGTTTCGCGACGGAGGATTTAAGTAGGCGGAAGGGCAGAGTCGGGGCCCGACGAGGGGCCCACACCATAGGCGGCGCGGGCCCCCCTTGGCCGCGCCGCCATGTGGTGTCGCCACCTCGTGGCCCCACTTCGTATGCTCTTCGGTCTTCCGGAAGGTTCGTGGCAAAATAGGCCCCCGGGTCTTCGTTTCGTCCAATTCCGAGAATATTTCGTTACTAGGATTTCTGAAACCAAAAACAGCAGTAAAACAGGAACCGGCACTTTGGCATCTTGTTAATAGGTTAGTTCCAGAAAATGCACGAATATGACATAAAGTGTGCATAAAACATGTAGGTATCATCAATAATATGGCATAGAACATAAGAAATTATCGATACGTCGGAGACGTATCAGACCTTGCCAGAGAGCACACCCCAAAGACGAAGACCGCGCATGTGAACGCGCATGAAGGTAGCGAAATCAGGATAATTCACGCCATCAAAGGTCACCGGGCAGCAAGGGATCGCAACATAGCCCGATGAGGAAGACCTAGCAAAAAAAAATCGCTTTTTTTTTCTTTCTAGAACAGATCGGAATCAATCACGGGAGCGGCAGCACGGGAGCGGCGGCAGCGGCGGCACGGGAGAGAGCGGGCGCACGGGGGCGGGGGGCCAGGGAGCGGGCACACAGGGGCGGGCGACTGCCGGCACGGGGGGGCGGCGGCCGGCGACGGGGGCGGCAACCGGCGAGCGGGCGCACAGGGGCGGCGGCTGGAAAAGAGAGGAGAGGAGCCGGCCGGGAAGACGGGGGCGGTGGCCGGGAAGGAGATGAGGCGGCTGATACGTCCCAAACGTATCTATAATTTCTTGTGTTCCATGCTACTTTTATGATGATACTCACATGTTTTATACATATTATATGTCATATTTATGCGTTTTCCGGAACTAACCTATTGACGAGATGCCGAAGGGCCGCTTCGTTTTCTCGCTGTTTTTGTTTCGTAAATCCTAGTAACGAAATATTCTCGAATCGGACGAAATCAACGCCCCAGCATCTTAGAATTCCACGAAGCTTCCAGAACACCCGAGAGGGACCAGAGGAGGGCCACAGGGGGCCCACACATGGGGCTGGCGCGGCCCAGGGGGCGCGCCCCCCTATTGTGTGGCGGCTCCGTACCTCCTCCGACTCCGCCTCTTCGCCTATTTAAAGGTCCCTGACCTAAATCTTCGAGACGGAAAAGCCACGGTACGAGAAACCTTCCAGAGCCGCCGCCATCGCGAAGCCAAGATATTGGGGACAGAAGTCTCTGTTCCGGCACGCCGCCGGGACGGGGAAGTGCCCCCCGGAAGGCATCTCCATCGACACCACCGCCATCTTCATCACCGCTGCTCTCTACCATGAGGAGGGAGTAGTTCTCCATCGAGGCTAAGGGCTGTACCGGTAGCTATGTGGTTAATCTCTCTCTCCATGTACTTCAATACAATGATCTCATGAGCTGCTTTACATGATTGAGATCCATATGATGAGCTTGTAATCTAGATGTCGTTATGCTATTCAAGTGGATTTTACTTATGTGATCTCCGGACACTCCTTGTCCCACGTGTGTAAAGGTGACAGTGTGTGCACCGTGTGGGTCTCTTAGGCTATATTTCACAGAACACTTATTCACCGAGTTATGATTTGAGTCGGATGTCTCTATGAAATTGTGGTGTGTTAGTACCTCCTATGAATGCTCACAGGTGACGGTGTGGGGTGTTTATTAGTACTTGGGAATACATCTTTAAGGTTTGCCTACATGATGAATTAGTGTTCGTTATCTTGCCGAAGAGTAATTCAGAATAGCATAGTGAAGTGCTTATTTATATTCCTTTATGATTGCAATGTTGAGAGTGTCCACTAGTGAAAGTATGATCCCTAGGCCTTGTTTCCGAATAGAAAAGTTACACCACAGAGAATTGCCTCCCACGCCAGCAAGCTATTTTCTGGCACCGTTTATTTACTGTTCTACTACATGTTCGTTTACTGCATCTTTACTTCCTGCAATATTACCACCATCTATACCACTTGTATTTCACTATCTCTTCGCCGAACTAGTGCACCTATACATCTGACAAGTGTATTAGGTGTGTTGGGGACACAAGAGACTTCTTGTATCGTGATTGCAGGGTTGCTTGAGAGGGATATCTTTGACCTCTTCCTCCCTGAGTTCGATAAACCTTGGGTGATCCACTTAAGGGAAAACTTGCTGCTGTTCTACAAACCTCTGCTCTTGGAGGCCCAACACTGTCTACAGGAAAAGAAGCGTGAGTAGACATCAAGCTATTTTATGGCGCCGTTGCCGGGGAGGTAAGGTAAAAGGTATTCACATCCTCCGACTACTAAGCTATTTCCTAGCACTGTTGCCGGTGTGTGAGTGCTCGAAGCTATTTCCTTTAGATCCTACAATTGCATCTTTTTGTTTCTTGTTAAACACTAGTAAGGCATAATGGACAACAATGAGCTTTTTGTTCTATTTCTTGAGTTAAGACATGGATTGTTTGATGCGAAAATTAAAAAACCTATGGAACCTTATTTGCATGCTAGTAGTAATATTAGTATGAACGCTTTGAACACCATTGTTGATAATGATATAGAAAGTTCTAAGCTTGGGGAAGCTGGTTTTGATGAGCATGATATTTTTAGTCCCCCAAGCATTGAGGAGAAAATTTTCTTTGATGATACTTTGCCTCCTATTTATGATGATTATAATGATAGTGGTCTTCTGGTGCCGCCTACTATGGAGGATAAATTTAACTATGATTACAATATGCCTCCTATATTTGATGATAGCTACTTTGTTGAATTTGCTCCCACTACAATTAATAAGAATGACTATGCTTATGTTGGGAGTAGTAATAATTTTATGCATGAGACTCATGATAAGAATGTTTCATTTGATAGTTATATTGTTGAGTTTGTTCATGATGCTACTGAAAATCATTATGAGAGAGGAAAATATGGTTGTAGAAGTTTTCATGTTACTAAAACACCTCTCTATATGCTGAAAATCTTGAAGTTGCGATTGTCTAGTTTTCCTATGCTTGTTGCATTATGCCTACATGACTTGTTTATTTACAAGATTCCTTTTCATAGGAAGTGGGTTAGACTTAAAATGTGTTTCATAATTGCTTCTTGATGCTCCTTTTGCTTCATTTGCTATTTCCATGTGAGCATCTTTAAAACTGCTGAGCCCATCTTAATGGCTATAAAGAAAGCACTTCTTGGGAGATAACCCATGTTTTTATTTTACTACAACAATTTTGTTTTATATTTGAGTCTTGGAAGCTGTTACTACTGTAGCAACATCTCCTTATCTTTATTTTATTGCATTGTTGTGCCAAGTAAAGTCTTTGATAGTAAAGATGATACTAGATTTGGATTACCGTACGTAAACAGCATTTCTTGTCGTCACGAATTTGGGCAGGGTTCTCTCGTAGGCAACTCAGAAAAATATGCCAATTTACGTGCGTGATCCTCGGATATGTACGCAACTTTCATTCAATTTGGGCATTTTCATCCGAGCAAGTCTGGTGCCTCTAAAAAATCGTCTTTACTGATCGTTCGTTTTGACAGATTCTGCCTTTTATTTCGCATTGCCTCTTTTGCTGTGTTGGATGGATTTCTTTGTCCCATTAACTTTCAGTAGCTTTGTGCAATTTCCAGAAGTGTTAAGAATGATTGTGTCACCTCTGAATATGTGAATTTTTGATTATGCACTAACCCTCTAATGAGTTTGTTTTGAGTTTGGTGTGGAGGAAGTTTTCAAGGGTCAAGAGAGGAGGATGATACAATATGATCAAGAAGAGTGAAAAGTCTAAGCTTGGGGATGCCCCCGTGGTTCATACCTGCATATTTTAAGAAGACTCAAGCATCTAAGCTTGGGGATGCCCAAGGCATCCCCTTCTTCATCGACAACTTATCGAGTCACCTCTTGTGAAACTATATTTTTATTCCGTCACATCTTATGTACTTTACTTGGAGCTTCTGTGTGCGTTTATTTTCGTTTTGTTATTTTCATTCTCTGAATAAATTCATCCTTGTGTGGGAGAGAGACACGCTCCGTTGTTGCATATGAACACATGTGTTCTTAGCTTTATCTTTAATGTTCATGGTGAAGGTTGAAACTGCTTCGTTCATTGTTATTTGGTTGGAAACAGAAAATGCTGCATGTGATAATTGGTATAATGTCTTGAATAATTTGATACTTGGCAATTGTTGTGCTCATATAGATCATGTTTAAGCTCTTGCATCATGTACTTTGCACCTATTAATGAAGAACTACATAGAGCTTGTTAAAATTTGGTTTGCATGATTAGTTTCTCTAGAGTCTAGATATTTTCTGGTTAAGGTGTTTGAACAACAAGGAGACGATGTAAAGTCTTATAATACTTACAATATGTTCATATGTGAGTTTTTCTGTACCATTTTATACTTAAGTTTGCTTCAAACAACCTTGCTAGCCTAGCCTTGTATTGAGAGGAACTCTTCTCGTGCATCCAAATCCTTGAGCCAAACACTATGCCATTTGTGTCCATCATACCTACCTACTACATGGTATTTCTCCGCCATTCCAAAGTAAATTACTTGAGTGCTACCTTTAAAATTTCTATCCTTTATCTTTGCAATATATAGCTCATGGGAAAAATAGCTTAAAAACTATTGTGGTATTGAATATGTACTTATGTATCTTATTTCTTATAAGTTGCTTGTTGAGCGATAACCATGTTCCTGGGGACGCCATCAACTATTTCACCTTTGTTGAATATCATGTGAGTTGCTATGCATGTTCGTCTTGCCTGAAGTAAGGGTGATTTTCATGATCAAATGGTTTGAGTATGCATATTGTTAGAGAAGAACATTGGGCCGCTAACTAAAGCCATGATTCATGGTGGAAGTTTCAGTTTGGACAATTAATCCTCAATCTCTTATGAGAATATTATCTCGTTGTTGAATGCTTATGCATTAAAGAGGAGTCCATTATCTCGTCGTCTATGTTGTCCCGGTATGGATGTCTAAGTTGAGAATAATCAAAAGCGAGAAATCCAATGCGAACTTTCTCCTTAGACCTTTGTACAGACGGCATAGAGGTACCCCTTTGTGACACTTGGTTGAAACATATGCTATGCAATGATAATCCATGTTAATCCAAGCTAATTAGGACAAGGTGCGAGTACTATTGGTAATCTATGCATGAGGCTTGCAACTTATAGGATATCTTATACATAACACATATGATTTATTACTACCGTTGACAAAATTGTTTCTTGTTTTCAAAATAAAAAGCTCTAGCACAAAAATAGTAATCAATGCTTCCCTCTGCGAAGGGCCAATCTTCTACTTTATTGTTGAGTCAGTTTACCTACTTCCTTCTATCTCAGAAGCAAACACTTGTATCAATTGTGTGCATTGATTCTTACATGTTTACCTATTGCACTTGTTATATTGCTTTATGTTGACAATTATCCATGAGATAAATATGTTGAAGTTGAAAGCAACCGCTGAAACTTATATCTTCCTTTGTGTCGCTTCAATGCCTTTTACTTTGAATTTATTCTTTATGAGTTAACTCTTATGCAAGTCTTATTGATGTTTGTCTTGAAAGTACTATTCATGAAAAGTCTTTGTTATATGGTTCAGTTGTTTACTCATTGTCTTCACCATTGCTTCGAATCGCTGCATTCATCTCATATGCTTTACAATAGTATTGATCAAGATTATGATAGCATGTCACTTTAGAAATTATCTTTGTTATCGTTTACCTACTCGAGGGCGAGTAGGAACTAAGCTTGGGGATGCTTGATACGTCCCAAACGTATCTATAATTTCTTGTGTTCCATGCTACTTTTATGATGATACTCACATGTTTTATACACATTATATGTCATATTTATGCGTTTTCCGGAACTAACCTATTGACGAGATGCCGAAGGGCCAGTTGCTGTTTTCTGCTGTTTTTTGTTTCAGAAATCCTAGTAAGGAAATATTCTCGGACTCGGACGAAATCAACGCCCAACATCTTAGAATTCCACGAAGCTTCCAGAACACCCGAGAGGGACCAGAGGAGGGCCACAGGGGGCCCACACATGGGGCTGGCGCGGCCCAGGGGGGCGCGCCCCCCTATTGTGTGGCGGCTCCGTACCCCCTCCGACTCCGCCTCTTCGCCTATTTAAAGGTCCCTGACCTAAATCTTCGAGACGAAAAAGCCACGGTACGAGAAACCTTCCAGAGCCGCCGCCATCGCGAAGCCAAGATCTGGGGGACAGAAGTCTCCGTTCCGGCACGCCGCCGGGACGGGGAAGTGCCCCCGGAAGGCATCTCCATCGACACCACCGCCATCTTCATCACCGCTGCTGTCTCCCATGAGGAGGGAGTAGTTCTCCATCGAGGCTAAGGGCTGTACCGGTAGCTATGTGGTTAATCTCTCTCTCCATGTACTTCAATACAATGATCTCATGAGCTGCTTTACATGATTGAGATCCATATGATGAGCTTGTAATCTAGATGTCGTTATGCTATTCAAGTGGATTTTACTTATGTGATCTCCGGAGACTCCTTGTCCCACGTGTGTAAAGGTGACGAGTGTGTGCACCGTGTGGGTCTCTTAGGCTATATTTCACGAATACTTATTCACTGAGTTATGATTTGAGTCGGATGTCTCTATGAAATTGTGGTGTGTTAGTACCTCCTATGAATGCTCACAATGACAGCGTGGGGTGTTTATTAGTACTTGGGAATACATCTTTAAGGTTTGCCTACATGATGAATTAGTGTTCGTTATCTTGCCAAGAGTAATTCAGAATAGCATAGTGAAGTGCTTATTTATATTCCTTTATGATTGCAATGTTGAGAGTGTCCACTAGTGAAAGTATGATCCCTATGCCTTGTTTCCGAATAGAAAAGTTACACCACGTGAGAATTGCCTCCCACGCCAGCAAGCTATTTTCCGGCACCGTTTATTTACTCGTTCTACTACATGTTCGTTTACTCGCATCTTTACTTCCTGCAATATTACCACCATCTATACCACTTGTATTTCACTATCTCTTCGCCGAACTAGTGCACCTATACATCTGACAAGTGTATTAGGTGTGTTGGGGACACAAGAGACTTTTTGTATCGTGATTGCAGGGTTGCTTGAGAGGGATATCTTTGACCTCTTCCTCCCTGAGTTCGATAAACCTTGGGTGATCCACTTAAGGGAAAACTTGCCGGCTGTTCTACAAACCTCTGCTCTTGGAGGCCCAACACTGTCTACAGGAAAAGAAGCGTGAGTAGACATCAAGCTATTTTATGGCGCCGTTGCCGGGGAGGTAAGGTAAAAGGTATTCACATCCTCCGACTACTAAGCTATTTCCTAGCACTGTTGCCGGTGTGTGAGTGCTCGAAGCTATTTCCTTTAGATCCTACAATTGCATCTTTTTGTTTCTTGTTAAACACTAGTAAGGCATAATGGACAACAATGAGCTTTTTGTTCTATTTCTTGAGTTAAGACATGGATTGTTTGATGCGAAAATTAAAAAACCTATGGAACCTTATTTGCATGCTAGTAGTAATATTAGTATGAACGCTTTGAACCTTATATACATCTAACTTACTGTACTTTGAGTCTTTGACATAGCTTGCTTCTAGTACCAAACCTCTGACTGAAGAAATCTTTTTCAAAATCTTAAATCGTCTTGTAGCTCCCCCTGTGTAAGAAAACTCTAGAACAACTGCTGTTGCATGGTCCCAATCAAAACCAGTGGTGTGAAAATGGGAGAAACAAATTATGATTTCAGCTTGGTACTGTTTGGTTCCATGGAGCCGTGGGCACCGCCGATTAGGACGTCAAAAAGGACAAGGTTGAATGGTAGTGCCTGCTCAATTATACCTCCTCCATTTGCAAGTCCACTTGCGAGCAAATGTACCATCGATGAGTTTATTATTGGGCGATGATTTTCCCATTGGCCTGCGCAACCACCACGTGATTGTATAGTACGAAGTCCCTCTCATGACGCGTTTTGCTGCCAAATTGAGGCCAAATCCTAAATTCTCAGATAGCTACACGAGGAGAGAATTATCACGAAATGGGAGCGTTTGTTCAGACTTTGCTGGTTTCGATCGACCTCCGTTCAAGTCGGACCGAGTCATCCGTTGGATGATTGCTTCGGGTTTACTGCCACTTGTCAGCATGGTTTAGTGCGCTGATTGTAATTGTAGAACTGTTTAATCGAAAACTAGGTTCTGCATGCAAACAGATCAAGCTGAATTGCGCTGGTAATTATTCAGCAAGAAAATGCGGCGACTCTCGTAAGGCAAAGAATCTGCACGGAATTTGCCCCGATGAAGAGGCAACAAGAGTAGCACATACGTACACCTTCTGGACCAATCATCGCCGGCGAAAAATCTGGCAACCGCGCGGAGCGACGCGGCCACGCCGTGGGCACGGAGCACGCATGACGTTGACACGGCGAGCGGAGGTTCCCGATAGAGCTCCGCCGTGCAACACGACGCCTAGCTTCTCTTTCGGATGCGAGGTCAGCGACGCGTGCTGATTTGAGGCGTGCGGGCTCGCCGGCGTTGCGTGTGCGGGCACGCCTGCCATGGCCGCGCTCCCACGGGCAACCGCTGCGTTTTCGGCAAGGAAACCGACGCATCTCCGAGCGCGGCCGGCGTGACAAGCCGCCGGTCGCTTCGGTGTTGGCCTCGTGTCTGCCCAAAAGTGAACCTAAGGAAGACGATCCGCCTCGGTTCTAGTACATGACATCGCTGCCGTAGCTCTCGCTCACCTGCTGTCTTGTTTCTACTTCCGAGCAGCACACGGATCGTCGCGTACACGTAGCATGATCATGCTGTCCTGAAAAAATCGGCAAGTTGGTAGATGCCTAGGCCTGAGGAGAGGTGAACGTATTGGCCACCGGCTCAACGCCACTATCGACTGCCCTAAATCTCATGCTTGCCGTGCATGTAAATTAACATCCAGAGAGTGACATTTTTGGTTTGAGCTTCTGTTTTTTGCGAGTTGAGGATGAGGCCGATGAGGTCTGAGGTCCGGGAGAAGCATCTGGATTGTGGATGTACGATACCACATGAATCCAGCAGAGGCTTAGCGTCCCCCGCTACCGAACTCGTTAATCAAAGATATCCGCTGCATTAATCTACTGGGACCGCGTCGCTGAAGAAGAAGATAGGCATTGGAGGCTTCGAAACTGCGTCATGGCCATCTCCCAGTGCGACACCCAGGTTCGTCTCCATCGGTAACCGGTCTAGATATGCTTGTTAATCGCGGGGTGAGCTAATCCTGGAGTGGAGTTTAATGGGTGGACAACAGGAGCTCATCCTTGAGCGTCAGCGAGCATGGCGACATCCCAGCCACCAAACGCTAACCTAACCTAGACCTAATAATTGGTGCTGCCTAGTCCTCAAAATTTAGTACTCTCTAATCCGATACAGTAGGATGCTATATAGTCCTGATTTCAATTAATTATGTGCAATAGCAGAATGTACTAATTTTGATCTGTAACATCCGTTGTTGTCCATTGACAATTCAACCTCATGGAAAAATTGACCACCGTGGAGCCCGCTCCTCCCCTCCCTGCTGTGTGGGTGAGTCGGGTTGAACCCTAGCCGCCGTCTTTCTCCGCCCCCTCCGCCGCCGCCGGTGAGGGCCGCCAGGCGCCAAGCGTCGTTGCATGTGCAGTGCCGGTGACCGGCCATTCCCCATGAGCGTGGAGCCCTGGCGCAGTGCACGATGGCATGTGGCGGTTTCCCTCGGCTTGGTCACAGTCTGACGTGGCGGAGTGGGACCCGTGTGTCGGGTGGAAGGAGGCGTAGCAGCGCCGTTCTTGGCGGCGGAGCAACGAGGTCGGGAGGTGCGGTGGCAACGCCCGCTCGGTCCAGATCTGGCCCCTTTTGGCCCCATCTGGGTTGGGCCGGCCGTAGGCCCTTCATTCGAGGGTGGCGTTCCCTGGAGGCGCAAAAGGCACGTCGACGGTGGCAGGGTGGTGGCGGCGCTACAACCGGCCCCCTACAGCTTGGCGGCAGGGATTTCACGGGCAAGTGTGGGCCCGGCCGAGCCAGTATGGGCCTGGTTTGTCCTTGCTTCCACGTAAGGTCATCTTCCGCGAAGGCGGTGGACGTAGTTCACTCCCGCATGGTTGTGGTGTGCTACCCTCGGCCCTGTTGTCTCCCTTTTCCTCCTCTAGGCCTTGCGCCGATGTCCACAGAGAGACATCGAGGATGACTTCAAGATCGTGGTGGTGTGTGCTGGTGTGTAGATGGTCGGGTGGAGCTCATTGAATTGTCCAGGGTGGTGGTTTTGGGGGTTGGGAGTTATCCATGTTGGCTCGTCCAACTCTGACACGGTGGTGCCTGAGGGTGCCACCTTGCCTTCCTGAAGGGTGTCAGATGTACCCCCTCTCCATTCCCTTCAGCGTACCGGGGGAAACCCTAGGATTACTCTGGACAGCAGTGGCGTCTCGTCGTTCTTCTTGTTGAAGGTGTTGTTTTGGTATGCGGTGTTTCGGTGTGCTAGGAAATTCTTCGGAGGACGCATCGGTTGTGGGTTGTCATCGTTCTTGTCGAGTTGGGAGTGTTGGCATTTGTTTCCATTTTTCTTTCTCTGAAGTTTCTTTGGTCTTGGTTGTGATGCGGTTCCAATATATTTATATCATGTGGTTAATATATTAATATAGTAAGATGAAAGTCTATTTCAATGATAAATGTACTAATTTTCTGTATTTTTTGTGGACTGGACGAGCCAGGCCAGAAGATATTGTGTGTATGATGGGCGGAGGAGGAGAGGAGGAATAATCTGGGTGGAGGCTAGCTAACGAAAATGACTAATGAGTATCTTTTGCGTGGCGTAGCCCTCGTAGAATCCAGTTCACAGGCGCGGTGCGCGTGCCGCATACAATCATTCGATTCAGATCGATTTTTCGATGTTTCTCTCAGCTTTCCAACACGCACGACGCCACAGTTCACGAGCTGCGGTCTCGACCTTATCAGGTGTCCGCTTTAAGCACACGCGAATCCTGCCGGGTGCTGGTGTTTCTCGCACGACTAAAATGCGTGTTATCAGCTCTCTTTGACCAAATCCGAAGGGGTTTGCGTGACCGTTGATACGAAGCTGTGATTGTACCTACAGGCTACAGGTACTGCCCTTCTTTGAGCAAGTGTTTATGTCGAGTAGACCAATCGAAATGAAAAACAAGTGGGTTGGGGCGGGCTGCCCTAGCCGCGAGCCATCATCTTTACTTCGGAAGGAAGAGTAGTCTCGCTTTCGAGCGTTGAACTCGGGGGAGATGTTTCCAGTGCCTCGAGCGTGACCACAAGGTCAACACATGTCGTGAGCCCTTTAGATGCATTCATTATCGTCATATTGGTCATCGTGAGTGTTTCTGCCGTGCGTGCTTTCCTGCCGCTTGTTCTCCCTCTCTGGACGCTCGTGCTCGTTCTCCGGACGCGCGTGCTGATAAAGGGTTAACCTTATCAATGCTCATGATGATGGACTTGGGTTTCTAGAAGAAGGACACAGGCGAACCAACAAACCGATCAACCAAATTAGGCAGCCGACGAATATTATAATCAAAGACGAATCGCCGAGATTGTATTATGTCAAACTAGGGTTACAAGGTGTCTCGTCTCAATATGTCCCCTCTCGGTGGCTCCTCCCAACCCTTATATAGGGCTAGGTCTCAGAGTTCGAGGTCGAATTACATTACAAGTCGGTTCACCCGATATGAGCTTAACTTTCATAACGTAGTATCTTCGGCTTCATCTGGATTTCTTCGTGGGCTTTCTTCTATTTTCTCCTGAGCTTTGTACCTAGGACGGTAATGTTAAGGACTCGATATGGCATACCTCATAGTTCAAAGATGGACTGCTCCATTTTCATCATGGTGGCGCCGGTGGTGCTATTGATGGAGGAGGAAAAGCAGATGAGGCCACTCTGTCGGAGTTTCCCCTTTCTATATTCACATGAACTTCTTTGTTTTGTGTATTTCTCTTTCCGCAGCCAGCTCCTCGCGATGTCGCGATATTTCCTAGGCAAGTTCATCTCCATGCCCTTCGCTCATATTCTTGTATTTCCCAAAAAAATGACCTGGCAAAAATTTAGGATCCCTTTGGTGTCCTTAAGGTTTCTGCAACTAAAAAATAAGCAAAGCAGGATTTTCTTGTCCTGCAACATTAAGAACCAACAAAAGAGAACTTTGTTGCAAATCCATATAAATCAATGTAAAACAACTAGGGAATCTCACATATAATACAAATATTATAGAATATAATATGAATATCAACAAAGTTCATGACTATATTTTACATGCATCAACATGTGGAAAGTTTCATGCTGCATCCATGTATTCATACATCCCGAATGAAAATAGTTTTTTTTGTGTGAAGAAAACAGATTTGGAAGTTGACGGTTATATTCTTGTATTTCCCCCACATATAAGGTGTGTGGAAAAGATTTGGGTTTAATACAGATTTGGTGTGTAAGGTGTGTGAAACTAAAAAACAAGCAAAACTGGGTTTGCGTGTCGTGCAGTATTAAACCCAAACAAATGAGGTCTTTGTTGCAAATCCATATAAGTCAATGTAAAAAAAAACTAAGAAACCTCACATGCAAATATCATAGAATGTCATATATATCAATAAAGTTCATGGATACATTCAACATGTATAAACATTTGGAAAGTTGCATGTTGGGTCCATGTATTCATACATCGCGAATGAAAATAGCTTTTTTTTTTTTTTTGAAGAAAACGGATTCGGAGTTGACGTTTGCGCTCAAGATTAAGACTTTTAATTGATACCTTCGTAGAGGGGCAATCTCAAGAAAAAAAGAAAATTAACGGAATTGGAATGGTAGCAAGAAGTAGGAGTGAGTTTTATGACTGTGATGAAACGATTCATACGTGACCTGCACTTTGGAGATTCTCTTATGTAAAGAATAGTTCATGTAGCTTTGGAAGTGCTGTGCACACGACGCTGGAAAAAAATAGTTCACTAAGTCCATGAAGTATTTTTTTTTATCAGATCGACTTGGCTCTTTTCCACGTAGTGGTTTTTGCTCGTGGATAAGCAGGCCACCAAGGAGAAGCTCGGGGTACGTAGAGGTAGGACATATCTTTTCCCTTGGTTTGTAACGTGTTGTTGTTGTTCAGAGCTGAAACTAGCACCGTAGCACGAGAGATTGTGCTTATCTGTTTGTAAGCACGGACGGGCCTACGAACCGCCCCAGCAGATATCGATCCCTCCGTGCAGCAGGCAGCATTCCGTCCGTAGTGGTGGCCGGACTCGCCGGCCGGTCAAAAAGCTGTAGGCCCTCTCGGCCTCTCCTCCAAGTGCAAAACACAGCCTTCTACTCCACGCGATATGGACATGCCAGTCACGCCACTCGACAAACACGGACGATCTATCGTGATCGAGGCAGTGCTCACCGACGCAATCATAGGCAGCAGATCGCTCTCATCTTCTCCCTCCGTGACTCAAATGTGGCTTCTCGTGTGTTCCATGCTTGAAGCGGAGCAGTGTCGAGCTCGTACATACGTGAATCTCGTTGTCGACAGGAGTGAAGTGATGGCGTACATACGTCTTTCTGAAAAAAGGCCGGTGGTTGTTGCTGTGCGATCGTGCCGTATGAGTGCATCTTCTTTTGACTTCCTGTCGCCGAGCCGAGATCGATAAACTCACCCAACCTCCCCATGAACTCCTGTCTGCCTATCCTTAGCTTCTTCCGATCCGATCGTGTTGTGAATGCCGCCGGGTAAGCCTCATGCGTAACTTAACTTAGGGTGTGTTTGGTAGACTGGGGGAGCTCAGAAAATCCCATCTCAGCTGAGATAAATAGCCTATCAAGTGATTGGTAGCCCGGCTCGGTCCGCGCCCGTGCTGCTTGCGCCGCTGGAATGTGCAGAGCGACTCCGGAGTCAGGACGACAGTTTACTCTGAAGAAATGTACAACGGCATCGTATTCATCACGAATCTCAGAAATAAAACATTTGTTGAAGCTATCGTCTGCGAGCAGTTAGCAGCATGACGATATTTTCATAGTCATCCATTCGTAAGATTCTTCCAATTGGCGCGCTTTGTTGAGCGTGCTGCGTGCCGTAGGGGCATGTGACATTGACACCAGATCAGGACTTTTTTTTTTTGCGAATCACCAGATCAGGACTAAGAAACACTGCAAGTAGTTTTTGGATTTTCTCCCTCTCAGCCGCAAACCACCCAGGGCGCACACGGTTTCTAATGGCCCAGGAGTAGAGGACACCTAGGAGCATAACACCATCTGTTTATCTTTTATATTGCCGATGTGTTTGTTTATGGTGAGAGGCCTGAATTTTGATGACATATCACAATAAGTGTACAGATGAGGCTTTGAGCTTAGCAAAAGACACACATTTGAGTGCTAAACATTTAGGTAAAGATTCATACAATAATTGCAAACTTACCTACGAACTTTGGTAAACCATATGATCATTTAGCAGCAGTGAAAATTGACAACGTAAAATAACTTTGCACAGATTGGTTTAAGAAATTAATAAGGACAAGCTTCTATCAATTCTTTACATATATGATTAAAAACTGAAACTCAACAATATGTTTTTCTTCAAGTTTCAAGAAATAGGTTCATGTGTACCCTGGCCCCATAGTAAGACTTTCTGCTCGAATCCATCTAAAGGTGTTCGTCCTTTGTGAGACTATGGCCATGAAGCAAAACATTTTTCCTTTGCAAATATTTACCATTTCGATCTACATGAATGGACAATGCTCCAGTCTGTTTTCTTGAATATTTTGTTATGAATTTAACAGCACAACTTATCCTGTCTCCTGATTATTATAGAAAGTTTCTAGAGCTTCAATCCTACAATTATTAAAACATACACACTACGGAATCTTCTAGGATTCAGAATCCCACAATTCAGGATCAGACAAGGTAACAAGTTTCTAGAGCTTCAATCCTAGCAAAGATTCACCATTCGGTCAATACTTAATCCTCTAAAATATTACGAAAACCCTACAATTTGAGATCAGGGAAAGTAACAAAATGTTGCTTGAGCTACAATCCTAGCAAAGAGTTGACATTGAGTTAATACCCTATGAAAATCCTACAATCCAAAGAACAGCCTACTATGCGGGATCAAAAAAAGTAACATGTTACTAGAGCTTCAATCCTAGCAAAGCGTCGCCATTCAGTTCGTACTCAATAGTCAACTTTTGTCGCGCCCATGTATGCATCTCTCATGCAGATCAACAACAATCATATGTGGCATTCTTAAGTCGCTTTGTACATGTTTTGGCAGATAGCATGAAGAACTAGATTTACGTCAATTACAGTTAGTGCTCTCTATTTGAGAATATTGGCAATTAAATCATGTACTACTTTGAGATTTGCATGTTTGTCTTCAAATACTCCTTCTATCCCAAAATAGGATGCCTATAATATTTGGATAAAGTCAAACTTCTCAAAGTTTGACCAACTATATAGAAAAAAGTATCAACATTTATAATCCCAAATTAATATTTTTAGAACAATCACGAAATATATTTTCATATTATGTGCATTCAAAATTTTAAATGTTGATATATTTTTGTATATAGTTTCTCAAACTTTCAAAAGTTTGACTTTGGCTGAAAATTATAATCATCCTAATTTGGGAAGGAGGGAGTAAGAAGACTAGAAACTAATAGTTCCAGATAAAATGATGTGGTATGTGAACATGGAAAAACAAAGGAGCATCTTTATCTCCGCTTCGGAAGCGCAAGCGCTAGGCCTTGCAGAGTTTATTAAGCTGAGATGAATGATGTCATGTTTGCAAGAAGTCTACTCCGTTGCTTGCAAGAATCCCTCTCCCCATGGAGCAAACAAAGGATTGCTACTAAATGGCAAAAATTTCTCTACTTTGGAAGTACTTGTCCTAGACTTTGGTCTGTCGACATCAAACCGCTCTAATAACCTATGCTGATGTGTGATAATAAGATTTTGTATCCGTGTTCAAGAATGACATAATTAACCGTGTGATGCACTTTTAACCAGTGATTTTTTTCCAGCGTTAAGCTAAATAATTAGCCAGTATAATGTCCAAGGCATCAGCATAAAATGCAGCAACTCAGCACAAAGTGAAATGTGTCTCACAGTTTTCAGTGAGCATGCCCAAACCAAGAAAAATAAAACTTTGTTGGTAATTGAACTGGGAATGAAATACGATATGCCTACATGCTTAGTTGTTTTTTTACCACAGAACAAAATTTTGTAGCGGGCTCCAACCTGACTTGGACTAGTTTATTTCTAGACACGTACTGATACTGAGGATTGATTTATAGGCCCATGAAAGCTCAGTGGAAATGGGCTGCCACATGGGCCGTCAAGTGATACCATTTACGTTTTTTTGCTACTGAAATAACTCCAATTCAGTATACAGTGTTCAGTAAATCGTTTGTTGGTTTGGGTTGCTTATCAAGCGTATCGCTCGATAGTGTTCAGTAAATCGAGATAACCTATTTATGCACAGTTTCAAACAAGAAATAAATAATGCTGAAAACTGTAAGTATGGTTTGATGTGCATCTTTATTCTTGCAAGTAAACATCTATATTCTTAAAACAGTGTTAAACAGTTTTGAAAAACAAGGTTCAGAGGATCTTCCACATTCACTCTACAACAAACATGTATAACTGTTTAATTAGTAGTTACTTTATAGGTAGGACAATGAACAAAAACTTGGTATAAGCAAACTATAGAGTTTGAAACTGCTGTGGCATCTTCCACCCTTTTTATCATCTATCAGTTCTGCAAATTAACATGGGTACAGATACGATTTAGATATAATGTGCTCCATTTTTTGCTGAAATTATATACAAATCGTACAAGAGATTTGATATGCTCCCAATAAAAAAGGAGAGGATTTTGCCTTCATCATTCTCATGAAATGCAACCGATCAAGCCAAAAAATCAAGACATCTAGAGAAAGTTTGATGGTTAGTTTACAGATCTCTTACCATGTTACTTCTGCAATCAAGTCAATCGATCATATAAAACATCACCACACGCCCTCTGGAAAATTTGGAATTTACCAGAATATGAATAAATTGAACTCCAGCCAATATCATGTACTCGCAGTCAATGTCTAAAACTGCACGAACCAGCCTATGTCAATGGAGACGGGAGGTGATTTCTGCCCGCTGCTCAATATGCGTCTTGCAGCTTCTGTTACTGAGGATAATGTCTGAAAAAACCATTTGGAGGATCTCAACCTCAGAATCGTATGTTTCTTCCAATTCTGGAGAAGAAAGGCACATACTACAAAAATCGTTTCCAGAGCTAGTACGTCGACATCCTTTTGAGCCATTCAAGTCAGGTATCCTTTCGATAGTGTTGGCAAAATTTTCCATCATAGCATTACGCCAGATTGGTTGAGCTACCTCAAGAAACTTAAAAAATGCCAAGACCGGAAGATCGACACTTCCTATATCAGGTTCTTCCTTGTCATCTCGTCCATGGTAATCTGAACCACCGAGCTTCAAAAGCTCATAAGTATCTGCCAGATCGCTCAATCCTGTTGAAGGCAAATACAGCAGTTGATTGCATTTAAGTTTCGGATAAAATAGACAGATTCTGAAGATGCTCATTATTGTGTGCATAAATGACTTAAATGAATAATTACTTGTTACAATTGCAAAATGATTATGCTGTTCATACCAGATAGTTTCCCATCGCTTCGATAGGCCTCAATACCGTGCAGACCAGCCGCTTTCAAATCCTTTATAGCAGGAACAGGATTTTTCAATGCCCATGGGTGAGCCAAAACTGCTATACCCCCAGTTCTACAAATTAGTTGCACAACAGTTTCCCCAGCTGGCTCACTACCACTGCAAAGGAACAACAGAAATCCACAATAATAAGACCACTCTGCACCTGGCATGAGACGAAGAATATAGTTACACAAAAGAAATACTTACGTAGCATAAGCAGGCCCTCCATCATACAGGTATCTGCTAAAAGCTTGCCTAAGATTATCAACATATCCAGCTTTAATCATGGCACGTGCCACATGCACTCGGCCTGGAGCCACTCCATTCCCTGCTATATTACACACGTCTTCAAACTTCAGCGGCATATCGAGGTTCCTAAGTTTGAATAACATCTCCTTCGCACGAGTATAGCGGCCCTCCCTGATGCTAGATAGAACCTTCTCCAGCTCCTGAGATTTAGCAGGCCCCCAACTAGCGTAGTATGCAAGAATATGAACAGGTTCCTCGGCTCCTGATCCATTACTTCCATAACAACAAACAATTTTGAGAATCAACCACTTCAATGTGAAAAGCATATAAACTTGGGAAGAGGGTTACCCAGGCCGATAAACTGCGCTTATCTCAACGGCTGGGATGATCCTGATGCAAAATTCCTTTGCTGACTCAATCGCCTCCGGAACACCAGCCATGGTGTCATGATCAGTCAGTGCGAGCACTTTCACCTGCGCTGGTCACCAGGTGAGCAGAATTAGTGTACGAAGGTACAAGGCATTAGCATTCCAAAACAACAAATAGATCCATCAATCGCAAGGCTATTCGCGCCTGCATTAGATATTTAGATCCTCGAACCAATGTGGTTCATCACATCTACTACCACCGTCCTAAAATAAGTGTCTCACTTTTGTCTCTATCTAGATGCAGTTTAGTTGTAGATACATCCGCATCTAGAAAATGTTGAGACACTTATTTTTTGTACGGAGGGAGTATGTCACTGGATTAAATGTTGGGCTCTTTTAGTGAAGTAACACGAAAGAAAGAAAAAAATACTGTTACAAACCGCAGCAAGTCCGGAACAGGTTGTAGCTAAGGTGTTCAGCAGAGCAGGATGATGAGCTCGGACAAGTTATTACGAGGAAACTCAAGAACATGGAGCTACAATTCACATACGCATTTATTTTTTAAGTGCTTGATATTGCCCCTTGAACTTTTATGGTGTTTTCCCTGTATTTTTTTTTCAGAGTTGTAATCTGGGTTTCCTGAACAAAAATAGATTAAAAAAGACAATTGTACTGCTGGGTTCAGAATTACTACCTGTGGTCACATTTAATCAAGGTTTAAAATAGCACGCTATTTCTTCGCTAATAGCGCGCTATAGCATATCTAGAGGATCCACGCTAAATTTTAGTAATTTTGCTCGTTGTGGCGCTATTTGCAAAATAGGATGTTATATCGCGCTAAAACTTCATAGCGTTAGCGTGCTATTTTTTTCAGGCAAGTTGCTTTCACTTTTTCGTGGTGATGAACTGCAATCTGTTGGTTCTACTTCTAAATCAGAAGATAATATCGCTAATGCTAATAATTTTTAATAAATAATGTATACTATGTTGTTGCCTTCCGAAATGCTTATTAGCCTTCTAAAATATTTGAGATCTATTTTTATATGTGGTTATGCATGTATGATTCAGTCACTTGTGGACTATATATCCATTCGTTCTAGTAAAATTGTTTATTTTTAGGTTATATTTAGTATTATTTTAAAAACGCTATTTGAAATATACCACGCTATTTGCACAATATAGCGTCCATAGCGTTTGAAGGAGGTTGCCGCTATTTCATTTAGCACGCTAATTTAAACCTTGCATTTAATCCACGCGGAACAAAACTACGTGCATGCTAGGATTGGCACCCCTCAGCGTCGATTTAATCAGAACGGAGGGAGTATAACACTGGGTTTCACTTGAGACTTTCAGAGTTATAGATTTCAAAAGACATACATAGCACAGTTGACATCTCTATCGTCGAGTACGTCGCAGACGTATCTACAGTTGGTGAAAGGACAGAGGAAACGCGTTTCCCTGGCTGAATCGTACCGTACCGATCGACGTTTCCGAATCTGATTCCGGTACGAGGGACGGTCTACCGTACTGCGTTTCCTCTTACATCCACTTTTCCAACCGGTTAAGCTAGCCTCACTTCTTTGGGAAAAGTCCGGTTTGAACCTGGGTGCATGTGAACCCTAGTAGGAAATGCATTTTCCAAATGTTAAAAAAATCTGAAATAAAAATATCCGGGTACGTACACATGTTCCATGTGTGCGTAGAAAGTTTTCGCGGAGAAACCACTTTTTTATTTCAGAATCTAAAAAAGACAAAATACGTCACATATATACTGCTATATAGCCCTTCAAAATTTCACTTTTTTGCCGAGACAAAATAAAAAGTTTTTTCGTCACGAAACTCATATCCAGGGCACATATTTGAGATCATCTGGGAAATTATTTTGTGTTTCGATTTTTAAAACATGTTTTGACATCACAAACGGAACTTTTCAAAAAGTGAGTTCACATGCCCCCATGTTCCATATATCCTTGGCCCTTTTACATAGTAAGTGAATTGAAACAAAAGTACTGCACCAAAGCGTAGCAAGACTATAACAAGTGGTGGAGGTGGGGTTTGCAGTGCATACAGATATTAGCTCCAACATGTCATCGGCCGCTATGATCAAGAAGATTGAAGCTGCAGTTTGTTTGCACTTCACTTTTTGAAATTGTAATGCTGGGTGGTACTGTACATTAAATTGTAATGCTGGGTTTCGTCAACAAAAATAGATTTAAAAAGGAGAGTTATAATGCGCGCTGGGTTTCACTACAGAGTTATAGATTGACATACTAGCACAGTTCTATCGTCGAGCACGTCGCAAACGTCTCTACAGTTCGTCGTGAAAGGACAGAGGAAAGAAAATGCTTAGCTTACCCCATTGCGGTGCGCGCGCTGGACGAGCGCCGCGGGCGAGAGCGAGCCGTCGCTGCGCGCCGAGTGCGCGTGCAGCTCCACGGCCACGCGCGGCCGCCGCCTCCCGAACTGCGACAGGTGCGCACAGTCTCCGACCGCCTCCTCGTCGTCGCACGCCTCGCCGCGGCGTGCCCAGCGGAGCACGGACCGCAGCGCGGCCAACTCCTCCTCGCTCGGCGTCCTCCTTCGCTTCTTCTTCTTCCGCCTCGCCCGCGCCGTCTTCTGCTTCTCCCGGCCGTCCGCGTCGCCCGGCGACGCAGGCGTGGCATCGACCGGCGCGGCGGCGGCGACCACCGCGTCCTCTTCCTCGGTCGTAGGAGCGGCGGGGCGGGTCGTCGTCGTCGTCATGTGGGCGGGCTGGGCAGTCGAAGCTGCTGCAGACGCTACAGGTTCTGGGCGTGCGTGCGCAATAAAGAGCTAGAGAGGTGGCATGGGAAAGCCGTGGTCAGAGGCTTTTAAGAGGAGATTGAGCGGTCGCCGTCAGCGACAGGAAAGGGAGCGAGTGTCTGAATGAGGCGGTCTCGGGAGGAGGGGGGCCGCCCCGCCGCGCTCGTGTCGTGTGCCCGTCGTCTCGCACCAATAACTACGCTCTACTGATCATGCTGCTCCTGCGACTGCGATAGATAGTGCTGTCGACACGGGACGCGTATTGTTGTTCAGCTCCCATACAAAACCACCCAACAAAAAATGAAACAAACGTGAATATACGATACGAAACTACGGATAGATAGTATCTGTAGTTCTGTACATAGCACATGTTATACGGGCTTCAGAAAAAATTAGGGTATTTCAATTTATAGCTGGGCATGGGCAACCCGGCCTGGCCCAAAAATACCGGGCCAGGCCTAGTCCAAAGATCTAGACCCATCTGTTGGGCCGTGCCTAAGCTTTGCACTTTGGGGGTTTAAGGAAGAGGCACAGCCAAAAGCCCGACGGGCCGACATACTTTTGCATGCCTAGGTTGGACCTAGCCAACGCTTTTAGACCGATGGTCGAGTTAGGTTTGGCCTTGGGTATTTGGAGTCGGGTTTTTCTTAGCCTGGCCCGGTTAAAAAATGCGCAGGTATATGTCACATGGAGGCCAACCAGTTTTCGAGAGGTGCATTTAAGTGGATTGAATGGTCGCACTTCTCCATCGGTCGATCCATCAAGCGCATGCCCTAGCGGCTTGGTAACTCAAAGGCCTATTATGGCTAAAGATATTTTTGGCCCGGTAGGCCATTTACGTCAAGGACTAACATGTACTTGTATCATGCACAAAAAATAATATTGTGTAAATGATTTGGGTGGCCTAGGGTTATGGCTTTCAAATCTATGCTCATCCCAACCACATCAACACACAACGCTACCTCCTACCTCGGAGGCTCCACCGTTGACGTGTTGAAAGTTCCTAGACCCCCCCCCCCCACCCACTGACCCCCGCTTATGTTTGCCCCACGGAGCCCTGTGACTGAGCATCATCCATCTCCGAGTCTCAGTTCCTCAACATGGGTGTGGAGGAACTATCCATGCTCCGGTTAGATCCCTCCATGGCCGCCCTGGACAAAGCAAGAACCCATGCCACCTGGCGCGAAGGCTGAGACGCTCTGGTGCTCCACCTGTTTGGATTGCGCCCCAACATTCTGCCAAGCTGGATCGACGAAATCCCTCAAATCACCCATTGAGGGACCAATGCTCGGCGAGAGAAGCTCACCCTCACCCACCTCAGCCGCTCCAACATCTTCCTCATACGAGCTCTCTCCGGCTAGTGCCCAGTATCACGAGCCACACCTGACGTACCACTGGCATCGGTGAGGTCGGCGAGAGAGGGCGCCGTTGTGCCCTTACCCTATCACCACCACATGGCCACACTGGTCGCCGGAGAGAGGGAGGGAGAGGGAGGGAGAGAGAGAGAGAGAGAGAGAGAGTAACAGGCATTTTAGGGTGTTGTAGAATTCAATGTTCACGGTTTGACTCCGTCAACCTCTATGAATTTAATGTCTAAACTACACATTATTAAAAAAAAGTTAGGGATAAAACACCTATGTGATTACACTTGTCTTCTGGATATGTACAATCAAACAGTTTTCCTAATTCTCGGCCAACAGAAAATTAAGTTAGCTTTTTTTTTGACAATCAATACCACATATATTCATAATAACAAATAATACATGGTAGGGATACCCGAGCTATTTCCAGCGATTACAAAATAAAGTCTAAAAGATACTAGCAAATCTTCGAGGTCTTCAAACCCTTTCTTCTTCCAAGACATAATCTTGTACTTTCCTGAAGGCAACCAAAGATAGATAACAAACCATAGACTTGTAAATAACAACGAAGGTTCTCCCATAATTTTAATTTGAGCCGCAATGCCAAGGCTGTGTGCACGCTCGCAACCATTAAAGTAGTCAATTAACATCAGCAAGAGTACCAACACCAGTATGTCAGGGAATAAAAACCGATCTTCCTTGCCGACGTTGATGGAGAGCCGAGAGTACGAATCACCATCGTCGAGGACGTAGCAACCGGGACAAAAGCTGCGAGGATAATCCTCCTCGCGGCAACCATAAGAAAAGATCCAAGATCGATCTGGCGAAGCAAGATCAGAACACCCATATCTTGATAATTGTAATCTTTCAACACCACCATTGACGTCGAGAAGGAGATCTCGTCGTCGAACGAAAGGTCGAAGATCACTTATTGCAGAAGATGTCATCTCCATTGCGGGAAACCACCCAAGAAAACAGCGACCAAAACCCTAACATAGACTACTGAAAAGACTACTTTAATTGAAAACTCCACGCATAGATCGGGTTCCCCACTCCTTCCGACGCCGGCGAAGCCGGCCACAGGAGGGGGAACCGATCTATGGAGGAGGTTGAAGTGGAGGCGGCTAGAGCTTTTTCTCTAGAGGCGGCGGCTTTGCAAGATGTGTTCTGGTGCATCTGGAAATGCTAGTTGATGACTTTTTCGGATTGTAGTTGAGTTGTACCTGAAAAAAATATGGGGAGCTCCTCTATGCCGACCTGGTCGGCGGATCGACCAGGCGTCGCGCCCGCCCTTCGCTTAGTTGGGCCGTGGCCCAACAAGAGCAAGTATCTTCTCTTTCTTTATTTTTATTCGTTTATTCATTTTTCTATTTTTTCTATTGTTTATGTTCATTTCAAAAACGAAATCTGAACTTTTATGAAAAGCTGTACTTTTTAATAATTTGAACAGTTTCGAATTTGAATATATTTTAAATTTTAAATTTTCAAAAATTTGATAAAAAAATCCGAAAAATTAAATTTTTTGCATGAACATTTTGTCAATTTTTTTATTTTTTGAATATGATTTTTTTAACACCAACAATTTTCAAATTTGCACATCTTTTAATATGGTTTTTTTAAATTTGAACAATTTTCAGATTTAAACATTTTTCGAATTTGATTTTTTTATTTTGAACTTTTTAGATAGAACAAAAAGAAAAATAAACAAAGAAGAAACAAAAAAAGAAACAAAAAATAAAAAGAAAAGAAAAAGGAAAAGGAAAAGTAAAGACAAAACGAAAAAAACAAAAATCAGAAATAAACGGCAAACTGGGCCGACCAGGCCGGCCCATACCACGCGCGGGGTTGTACGGTGTGCGTTAATAAGCAATATGGTCGGTGTATAGAAATTGCCAAAACTATGGTAGGTGGAGCTACACCCCGGGCAAACAGGACCATAGCCCGGGAGCGTGAATCCTATCCATCGCTTATTAACAATGCGTACAAACCTTCGCACGCACGGTGGTCAGTTATGGGCCTAGCCCAGTTATTCGACACAACATCCATTTGCGTTGTCCTGTTCTTTTCCGGTTTTACGAAACTTCTAGGGATTTCTGGTTCGGGTTTTTTTTATATTATTCTTTGATGATTTCTTTGGTTTTCTGCCGGTTTTCGTTTTTGTGGTTATCGAAAATTCTGAGAGTTTTTGAAAAAATAATTGAAATTACAAATTTCAAATCTAAAAAAATCGAATTTGGGAAAATTTGAAATTCGAGCAAATTTCGAATCTGAATTTTTTTCAACTATGTACTTCTTGAGACGGAACAGGACGTACATGCCCATTAACCATATGGGCCAAGACCATAAACCGTTTCCGAAACAACCGAACCATATGGGCCAAGCCCATTAACCGTTCCCCCCTTAGCGAAGCATATAAACCATCGCTACCGCTACCCCCGCCAATCCTATTTCCCGCCCATTAGCGGGGATATTAAGCCCCGCACGTATGCGGGAGCGAGCGGGCCGCGGCCCATTTCGGTAAGTTTTTTTCTTCTTTCGGTTCTTTTTTCCTGTTTCTCTCGGGTTTAGTTTTTTCGTTTTTTCTGTTTTTCCTTTTCTGTTTTTTTCTTTCTCTGTTTTGAGCATTTTTTTTCAAATTCGAGCAAATTTTAAACTCGCGTATTTTTAAAAGTAAAGAATATTTTAAATTTGGGCATTTTGTAAAGTCGAGCAAATTTTAAACTCAATCATTTTTTAAATTCAAGCAAATTTCTAGTTCAAGAAAATTTCAATTTTGTGAAAATTTTGAAATCTGAACATGTTTGTAATTTGAACTTTTGGATGTGCTTTTTTTCTCAATCATAATTTGTTTAACTTTAATTTTTGCTTAAATTAAATTTGCTCAAAATCACTCGCTCAGATTCGAAAAATAGTTGCGATATCGTTAAAGCTAGGATTCCAACCAGGTATCTTTGTTAGTGGGTCGGAGGATGCAACCAGCGGGTTACTGCTACGTTACTGTACAAAAGAGAAAAAACATTGCTGTTCTTATTGACGCGGGAACAAGTTAATGGGCCAGCCCAACTAGGTTTCCCTTCAGGCGATGCCTGTTAACTCCCGCTAATGAGCAGGGTATAGGGAAACCCCGCTACCCCGGGAACTGATATATGCCGACCGGGTCGGTAGGTACGGGGTGCTGCACACCCCTCCGACCCGGCGGCTATTAACTGGGTTGTGGCCCATCAGGTAAAACTCTTTTTCATTTTCGTATTCTTATTCATTTTTCCATTTTTCCTTTTTCTATTTATATTTTTGTTTTTAAAAACTAACATTTTTACAGAAATTTTTATGTTTTCAAAGTTTTTTCAAAATTTTCTTTCTACAGATTTTGGAAATGTTCGGTTTTAAATTTGTTCAAAATTTGGAAATCGTCCGTAATCCAAAAATTGTTCAAAACTAAAAAAATTGTTCAAATTATGAAATTCGTTCAAATTTCAAAAATCTTTCAAAATTTAAAATTTGTTCACATTTCAAAATTCTTCCATAATCTGGAAATTATTTCAAGATTAAAAAATTGTTCAAATTTTGAAATTTGTTCAAATTTAAAAATATGTTCAAAATTTAAAATTGGTTCAAATTTCAAAATTCTTTCAAATTTGAAACTTTTGTTCAAATTTCGAATTCATTCAAATTTTGTCAAACTTGAACATATTTCAAATTCGTTCAAATTATTTTTAAACAGAAAAATAAAACAAGAGAACAAAAAAAAGAAACACTGAAAAAAAACAAAAAATAGAAAAGAAAAAAAAAGAAAACATAAAACAGAAAATAATCGCACGTGGGGGTGTGCGGCGCGGTGCAGGTGCTGGCCTGGTCGGCATATATGAATTCCCCGCTACCCCGCCCGGGCGGAGCTCGGCAGCGCGGTCGCCTCCTCGCGGGCGACGGCTGCGACGTCGCGGCTTCTACGGGTCGCTCCGGCGGCCAAGGGCAGGAGCCCTTCGATGCGCGTGCGCACCTCGTGGCAGCAGAAGGCGCCCTCCTCGTCCGCTATCGGCATGGTAGGGCGGCCTTCTTCGTCTCCGGTAGGTGGCCGAGCTCCTCGTCGGCGCTCCTGTTGCCCTTGCTGCTGGCGGTTGTCGTGTGACGAGCTCGGCCCTGGCCAGGGGATGGCAGTGGTGGGCCTAGAACTGGGTAAGTGGGCCTATTTTTGGGCCGCATCTGGGTGTTCTCGGTAGGGGCCAGGACATCCCGTTTCTCTCGTGGGTTTGCTCCGCCTCGGGAGAGCGTGGGACATGTGGCTGGTAGGATGGTGCGGTTATGTCATGGTGACGGCTCGCCGTCGTTGATGTTTTGATCCCCTCCAGCCACATTGACAACCGTGGGGGCGGTTCGTCTCGGTTCTGCCCATATGGGTTGGTTTTGCGGGGTGCAGCCTGCAGAGACGCCAGCGGGTTCGATGGTGTGTCTGCGAAAGCACCGCAAGGTTTAGGCCACTGCCGGCGATGACGACATCTACAGATGCCATTTACCTTCTTGGAGGCGTGGCCATGACACACATCTTGTTGCTGTTTGATGCGACCGGCTGTTGGCACGCAAAACTGCCGCGCAACACTAGAATAACCGTCGTACTTTCGTGACGACGAACGATTGCTTTTCCGGCAAAGCAACAAAGGATCCTCGATTTCGGAGAGGAGATACGGCCGCTTTTCAGCGCAAAACGGCAAAGATGAACCAAACCCTAGGGCTGCTAGGGCATGGCGGAGAAAACGATATAGAAAAACAGTACGTAAAAAGAAAAGGTAAATTGTATTGATAGATCGATTGACTGGGGGTCTCTTTTTCCAATCGGCCGTGGCCTTATATCGAAGGCACGCAGGACTTAGCGTGTACGACCGAAACACCAAAGGTTAAACCGACCAGACGTGGGTTTTCCTTGATTCGGTTGCGATTACAAAGCTATATATACCTACCAAATCAGCTAACAATTTGTACCGTCGTGTACGTAGCAGTTCCGAGTGCAAGCAATTCACGTACAGATACGCCCTGGTCCACAAGAAAATAATAAATATCCGGCAACGTTGCTAATCATACCAAGTAATGAAGATCTCTTGATTCTCTTTGCTGCACTTTCCCTTGCGTGAAGCTTGGCCTTTATATCTTGGTACGATTTGACCTGGGCAGCATCCATGTAGCTCAAAACTTTCCCGAGTCAAGCCAGGACTTGTCCTAGATCTTTGCAAAATAAACCTGTTGCAGTTCTTCAATAATTTATCAATTAATTAGCTTGATCAACAGTTAAAATAATTTGGCTGATCATACAAACTAAGTAGCCAAATTACGCTATGAACACATGCCCCCCTGTTTTTGGTACAATTGCATTTGCCAAAAACACTAATGCCTATAGCTTCACCGGCTACATAATTTCTTAAGATGATGTCGAATAAACACACCAGCCAGGTTTTCTTATGGCGATATTTCAAGTAACATATCGGCCAAACTTTTTTAGGATGATTCCGTTGACCAAAATCAATCTGCGATATCTTAGGATGGTGCCAAATAACTTTACTGGCCATATAACTGCTTACGGCGATGTTGAAAGAACACATCTGCCAAATTTTCTTTAGGCGATACTTAGAATAATATATCGTCCATAAAATCATCAAGCCTTCTGCCAGATGCTGGGATAATACTTCTTCAAATATTTTCCATTGAGTGCTTTGGGCAACTTCTCCCGTTTTAAAGATTGCACAAAATATGGATTTCCAAGAACAATCTCTACAGTTTCTGTATGTACCATCCCAACTCGGCGAACATTTGCCGATTTTTTTTATCTTTGGTACATATGTAAAATCGTTTTTCATAGTAAGTCTCCTACTTGAAACGATTTTGCATTCACCTTTTTATTATAGGCCTTAGCTACTTTTAATTTTTCTTTTTCAATTGCTGGTAAGGCTCTTAGTATTTCCTCTGAAACTTCATCAATTATGCCCAGCATCAAATTATTATAATCTACAACCAACAAGTCATTTTGTCTGGTCACGCTAAGAGTTTGTAAATTATTTGCTAATTCGGTTGTTGTACCGAATCTTCTTTGCTATGGTAGTGCTAGTTGCTGAAATGAACCAAAACTAGGTTTCACTGAATTGACAATTAAGGGACTTCTACAATAACCTGATTCTAAACTACTAGCTGATTCGGTTATTTCTGACCTGTAAACCGAATCCTATTTGCATGTGCTTGCTAATTTCTGAACTGAACGAAACCCAGCAGCACCCTGTACTAAGCCAACATCCACTAGTCCAGAATCATTTCCTACAAAAGCTAGCATCGGTCTTTGTAAAATAAACAAATTCATTTGGTAATATGATAACCAGATGCACGTGTTGCTAAACGATTAGCTAAACAATTATTCATGTACCCTATACCGTCAAACCACTGGAATTCGCTTTTATTTGTTGTACAACCTGAAGCGAATTTCCATAAGCATTTATGTCTTTCACCCACATCTACTAAATCTTGTAAACCAAACAAGAATCCTCATATTCAATTTGGTTATTAGTACAAAGATATTCTAAACAGACCGATGTTTCATAAACTATATTATTAGAGGAAATTAAATATTGCCGACGCCATATCGGTACAAACCGATCCACCAAAATAAAGTTGTCATGGTTAAAACCAACATAAATACTATTTTCCTCATCCTTAGCCCAATGATCAAAAATAGAATCGGCGATAACTTACCTTTCATAACACACAACGATTCATATGATAAATTATATTATAATAGTGATAAGCCCACTTTCTAATCCTACCACTAGAAATCGGCTGTGAAAACATATATTTAATCACGTCGGCTTGGAAAACTATCATACATGTACTAGAAAGTAGATAAGTCCGAAACTTAGTACATGCATAATATAAAGTCAACCATAAATTTTAGATAAACACGTACCGGGCTTTAGTGTCGACAAATAAAGCATGCCATGATATACTCCTTCTCGCCGTCTTCTTTCATGCATATCGCTCTTCCGGAACGATAATCCCCGGTACTACTTTGTGGCCACTTAACACGAGCATCAATCAAACATAGTACCTAACCGTGTTGCAAATCAACTGATGCTTAAGTCAACATCATGCAGGCTGGATTACCCGCCTTGATGAACATCCATTTGAGTAGCTGCATCTCTAAAATTATCTGAAATTCTATCAGCAACTATGTCATCGGCATTCCTATTTTTATCTACCATGATGTGCTTCTTCTTCCAAATCATTTTTAGAGGAACCATCGGTTTGCCTCTATGGAACCACTCTTCGAGCTCTTTCTCAGTTATCTCTTCTTTGATCTCCAATGCTCGCAGCCTCTGTACCCGGCGTTTCTGAGTGTGTGAAAGCCCTATCGGACACCACCGAGATCCTGGTTTAGTACCCGGTGCAACTGACATGATTCCATTGCCCCCCGAGTTTCTCGGCGTATACTGACTTACTGATGCCTGCGGGGCAAATATTTTTTCCTTGGCCAAAAACAACCTGTGCTGATCAAATACGTCGCTAGCTGCAACTCTCCGGTTGCCTCCACTCCTTGAATTCCAGCGTTGCGCAGATGTACTAGCACTGTATCTGAAAACCATTGGCTGCAAACGCATGGACATCCCAGAACTATTGCTTCTCAAAGCTGAAACGGCAAGAGTGTTGGCCGATTCAGACATCTGACTTGTACTTGTACTGGAGGATGCAACGAGTGTATAATTTGCATGTTTCCTTTCTCTACCGGCACCTCTTCCTTGAACTGAACCACAACCTATTCTATCAACACCGAAGTTTCCTGACACGTACTGACATACTGGCGCATTTGATGCAAACTCTCTGTACTTCTGTTGTTTACCACTAGCCTCAAATCTCCTATTGCCATTCACGGATATATCAGTAGATGCATCAGTTGGCTCACGCTCACCAGCACTGCGACGTACAACATGCTTTTCTGAATGTGTATCGGCGTTAGGCATCAAATCAGCATGCAAACCAGTACTTTTGGCTGTAATACTATTAGTGCAGCCATGCATGGATCCATCATGTGTAAAACTACTTTCTGCATGGCTATTGCTACCTTTGCCGTTCAGCTCCAAAATACCATCCTTCTCAACACGACCAGACCCATGCTGTTGTACGCTACCGCTAATGTCAGATACTTTTGTTTCTCCCGGCTTCACACAATGGTCAACATCAGTTCCATTTGAACTTGTTGGAGGCTGACTCACGATGGTACTACTAGTTTTAGTTCCAGCAGACCTCACAGGCACCCATGCGAGTTTACGATCACCAATGTATTTTTTGCCGCCTACATTGTATTCCTGTGATCGGCTTCCTCTAATCACAATGGCAGCATGCGACCTAGCTTCGTGAGTAAACCGAGCCTTTTTCTCATGAAAGTGTGGTCTGAAGATAGGCCTCCGCCGAATAAATTCTGCCTGGCAATAACTTTCTGAATTTGTAAGATATGGTGCCCAGGGAATATAACCCTGTGGTGGAAACTGAGGATATGTAGGAGGTGCACAGCTCCAATATGTCCGCGCCATTGGAAAATAATACTGCTGGTTATACGATTTTTCTCGCCAGCGTACATGCCCCCCGGGTCGAGTAGGAGACCTACGACGCTTATTACCTCCAAGCCGATTAAACACATTCTTAAACTTGCGTGAAGTGTATTTGTCCAACAAATTCTTAACCGTCGGCTTTGATCTTGGAGCTGATTGTGTCTTTCTTTCATTGACATTTGAAACTCGTACTTCTGGATCTTTTGGCATGATCATCTTCAGAGGAGCATTATCATCAATGACCATATTCTTTTCACTGGTATACTTGGTCTGAACATTACCTTGCTCCGCTTCTTGATGATTTTCCAACATCTTGTCTTCCTTCTTTTCTGAATCTTGTGCCTCTTCACTTAGATGCTCTTCTTCAACCAAAGATGGTTCGGCCATATCTTCTTCTTGTTGATGCTCATCAACTTCTTTGGCACAAAATTCATAGGGCAACATGAAAGGTTCCTTACATCCAGAAAAATCAAGCACCATTGTTTCACACTCACCATGTTCTTGCTCAACAAAGCTTGTATCAACCAGCTTGACAAACTCGGTGTGTGTGTCCGACTTGGCTTTACCCAAATTTAATTTAGCTTGAACTAAGTCGGTCGTGGTAGATGTGTCAATCATCTTTTGTTGATTTGACTCGGCACATGAATTGTCCAACCCGGCCTTAGCCAAATTTGTGGTACTAACTGAGTCAACATTTATCTGCTGGTTGGCTCGCATAGCTCTGACTTCGAGAAGCTTTTTTGCAAGATCGTCACAAGATTTCCGATATATATCATCCCACTCTTTTGCTGATCGCCCATCATATGTCCCAGTATTTTTCGGCAATGAAAATTGGGTATTACCGAAATTTTGCAATTCTGTAGAGGGTGCGTCATATGCTACCGTGTTAGACGAATGCACATGAGCTCTTATTGAACTTTCACTCATTCGGCTGTAATCACTGTAAACGTGTGTAGCCGAACTATCAATGTCTCCAATAACATACAGTGCTGAAAAGTTAGTAACATAACTTGCAGCATATGATGGCTGAGAGTAATTACCCAAATAGCTAGTATTAACATGGTCAAATGCTCTGTCCATCGGCATATGCGAAGCTGAACCAACATATTGCAAATTATTTGCCGATGAATAAAAGGGCGAAACAGGATTTTGCATGCTATTAAAATTTATAACATTGGATGTTTCAAATTGATTAACCTTATTCATCGGCATATGAGCTTCTGGGGTTGCCGATGCATGAGAATTCGAGTATACATGTTGCATGTCGCTAAAATTATAAGAATTTGAAGCATGTAAATTATTTTGCATCGGCGCTTGCACATAATAAGAACTAGGACTAGCCGATACAGTAGGCATATCATAGGATCTAGCAACATCAGCATAAGAGTTATTTGCATCTACATAAAAATATTGAGAATTCATATTACCGTGTAGATTGCAGCCTCTTGATGACACTCTACGTAGCAAGAACGGGCTGAAGACCGCTCGATGCTTCGTCCCCAGCGGAGTCGCCAATCGTGTTGGCATGCAAAACTGCCGCGCAACACTAGAATAACCGTCGTACTTTCGTGACGACGAACGATTGCTTTTCCGGCAAAGCAACAAAGGATCCTCGATTTCGGAGAGGAGATACGGCCGCTTTTCAGCGCAAAACGGCAAAGATGAACCAAACCCTAGGGCTGCTAGGGCATGGCGGAGAAAACGATATAGAAAAACAGTACGTAAAAAGAAAAGGTAAATTGTATTTATAGATCGATTGACTGGGGTCTCTTTTTCCAATCGGCCGTGGCCTTATATCGAAGGCACGCAGGACTTAGCGTGTACGACCGAAACACCAAAGGTTAAACCGACCAGACGTGGGTTTTCCTTGATTCGGTTGCGATTACAAAGCTATATATACCTACCAAATCAGCTAACAATTTGTACCGTCGTGTACGTAGCAGTTCCGAGTGCAAGCAATTCACGTACAGATACGCCCTGGTCCACAAGAAAATAATAAATATCCGGCAACGTTGCTAATCATACCAAGTAATGAAGATCTCTTGATTCTCTTTGCTGCACTTTCCCTTGCGTGAAGCTTGGCCTTTATATCTTGGTACGATTTGACCTGGGCAGCATCCATGTAGCTCAAAACTTTCCCGAGTCAAGCCAGGACTTGTCCTAGATCTTAGCAAAATAAACCTGTTGCAGTTCTTCAATAATTTATCAATTAATTAGCTTGATCAACAGTTAAAATAATTTGGCTGATCATACAAACTAAGTAGCCAAATTACGCTATGAACACCGGCTTCACATAGACGGTGTGCTCCCGGTTTGCGCGGCCACTTTCGGGCCTAGGGTGGCTATAGGAGTTGAGGTTGGAGCAGGGGGACACTGATGGTTTTCAATAGTTGGGTGATGTCCTGATGACAGTTTCAAAGACAGAGGCTTTCCGTGGGGTGGGTGTTGAAGTCCATGCGAAAGCATTGCACGGCTCCTCTGTGCCGACAACGACGACGCTTGTGAGTGCCGTGTCCCTTCCTGGAGGCGATGTCGTGAAGGTTTCCCCCTTTGAACTCTGGAGTCTCACCTGCTCTCTTGCGCAGTTAGCTAGCTCCCTTGGCGTCAGTGGTCTTCTGCTAGGCGGCCCAGTGTACTTCTTCAGTTTGGGGCAGTTCCTCGGAGCGGCGGCTCGGTGTGTGAAGTTTCCAGCCGAGCTGCCGGTGTTTAGCTGAGGCCTTGGGCTCATTTGTTTTATCTTTGTTTAGGTTTTAGCTTAGCACTTGTGCTTGTACCGCTAGCTGGCAACCCCAGTTTTCGCTTTATTTTCATGTTGTGATTGTTCTTGTTGTACTCCTGACCGTGATGGCTTTGTTAATTCAAAGTCGGGCTCGAGCCTTCAGTTTAAAACATAGAGTAGTAACATGCATGCACCATTACTACTCTATGTTACTCCCACTATGACTAGTCTAATATGTGCTTGTGTGTTTGCCTTAATTATTCCACTCCAGTATTCTTACCAATTGACTAAAAAAATGTGGCTCTCGATTTTATGTATTATAGTAACATTAGATCGATGAAGAGAGTTTATCCCTTAATCTCAAGACGGTACCAATCGTTGAATATCCAAACTGAAGAATTTCTCAAACAGAAAAACTGCCCAAACTCTATGTAGTTTGCTGGATCGTTTCAAGTTACAAGTTTAACACTTCAGTCGTACAAAAAAAAAAAAATCTTTACATGAGTAAATTGGAGTATTTTATTTTGGCCTGGGGCTTGCTCCAATCCTAGCTCCACCACTATATGAGATAGTAGGTTATACGGAGTAAGTAAGATTTTTCATTTGTTCAGTTAAAGAGTGGATTGCAAGTGAGATTTTTCTCATTTCCCAATGGATTACACCGTAGCGCAAAACCGGGAGATAACTTAACTTCCGTCGACTGAAAGCCTAGTTGTGTGAACACACAAGCATGTACGTAACTCACGGCATGAAGCTCATCTCGAACTCGTCCTCGCCGACCCCGACGAAGTGCGATCCCTGGTCGATCACCTTCCTGCCGTCTTCCGCCGCCCGGCTGAAGTGCTTGCATGGGCTCACCTCGAACTCCACGTGCGCCGTCTGCGCCGCCCTTAGGTGCACGCTCTGGAACCCGATCAGCTGGCTCGTCGGCCGCCCGTCCGTCGCGTTCGGCCACCGCAGGAAGAGCAGCACCGGGTGCCTGCCGTCCATGGTCCCCTGGTTCTGCACCCTCACCAGAGCAGGGAACTTGAGCTTGTCACATGCCTCCGCGCCGATCTCCTCTACGTCGTAGCTCACGGTGCCTGCCGCTGACTCAATCGCCTTTAGGCCGTCGATGCCGGTCATGGATGGTGGCTTTGTGCCCTTGGACACGAAGCTGTGGGAGTACTTTGAGTAGCTGAGACCGTAGCCGAAGCTGTACACGGTCTTGCCTTTGTAGAACCTGTAGGTGCGCCCAGGGTAGCCCGTTGCCGGGTCGGCGCGCATCCGCATGTCCGTCATCGGCACCGCCGTGAACTCCTTCGGGTACCATGTCACAGGCAGCCTCCCACCTGATGATCCAGCAAATTAGTACAGCTTAATTGTACCTGATGAGGTTCAGGCTTCAGAGTAATTAAGTGCAACTGTGAAAGAAATCTCACCGGGGTTGTGCTCGCCGAAGAGGACCTGGGCAATGGCGATGCCCCCAGCCTGGCCGGGGTACCCAGCCCAGACGATGGCGCCAATCTTGGGATTGTTCTTGGCGAAGGTCACATCCACGGGGCCACCGCAAAGCAGCACCAAGATCACCGGCTTCTTCGCTGCGTCGGCGACGCTGTTGATGAGCTTCTCCTGCATCCCCGGGAGCCCCAGCTCCAGCCGATCGACCTCCTCCCTCTCCTGATCCTGATCCAGCCCCATGAACAAGACCACGTAGTCTGCCGAGCTCGCCACATGCACCGCCTCGCCGATGTTGGACACGTTGCAGACGGCGGCGTTGCACCCGGCGACGAACCTGGCGTCTTTGACGTACCCCTGGATCGCCTGGAGCGGCGTGACGGAGATGCACGGAGGGCCAAAGTAGTTTCCGAGCAGCAACGTCGCGTTGTTTCCGTTGTGTCCGATGACGGCGATGGACGAGACCTTGGTCTTGGACAGGGGCAGGGCGCCGCCGTCGTTCTTGAGCAGGACGATGCCGTCTTGCGCTGCCTGAAGAGCCAGGTTCTGGTGCTCCTGCTTGCACACCTGGTCGGCGCCGATGTTGCCGTACCGGTTGTATTTGGGGTCGCCGTTGAAGAGGCCCAACCTCATCCTGATGGTGAAGAGGTTGTGTAGGGCTCTGTCGATGTCCTTCTCTGTGATCTTACCTTGCTGGATCGCAGAGAGGCCGTGCGTCTGCACGTAGCCGCCGCAGTTCACGTCCATTCCTGAAAGGGTTTCAGGTTACAGAATACAGATGGTAAGAATTTCTTTACTGAAGTTTCTTAGCATGGTTCATGCTGTTTTACTAGTAAATTAAGTAAGTCCTTGATTTACTTATGTATTGCTGCAGCTGTGTGGGTTGTCGCATTATTGGTTTGGTCGATTTAGACTGTCACTGTTGACTTGTGCCCTTGTGCCATCTAACGCCAGCACAATTGTATTAAGCACATCTACATTTGCATGCTGAGGTTGTCTTCCTTTTATAAGGGACCAGCTCACAACTGTATGATATCATGATGTTCAGTGGCATGCCATGAATTATTTCTTATGGGTCAAGTGCTCAAATCAGTAAAATCAGAGAGTTGTAGAAGTGCACTGAAAAACAAAATTCAGTCAGAACCCACTAAATCAACTTTTGCTTGCGGTTTCAGTGACCTAGTGTAATACTTAAACCTTCTTAAGTAATAAAGCGCTCTTTATCGAAAAAAAAAACATAACCTCTGCGCAACTAATATGGAGTTTCTGTTTTAGATTGTCAGTCAAAATGTGCAAATAAGCCTATCCCGAAACTTGCGGGTGTCGACCACATAATACCTTCCCATGTTCGAGGAGGCTTCAACGGTTCGATCCTGCCCATATTCCCCAGTTAATTTTTGATAACTTACAATCTTATTACATAATTATGATATATCATCATGTTTGATTTAAATATTAGGAATGAAGTCAAGTTTGTTGGTTTGTTTCAGTTTTTGTGCATGATCCAAGGGGTTTCTTGGTTCCCACAAAGTCCGCTTCCTGCTGCGTTCTTGTATTGAACTTATTTCCAGGTCTTCCCGTATGTCCAACATGCCAAGGTGGTCTTATCTTTGTAAGGGACAGCTCGCAGTTGGATGATATCATGGTCATAGGCGGACCCAACCGCCCCTAAGCCCGGGCACGCGCCCAGGCTTCTGGCCTGCGGCACAACCTATTTTGATAAAAAAAATTGATGAATATTTTGAAAATTTGGATGGACTTATAGTGCGCCCAGACTTGATGGAAATCTTGGGTCCGCCACTGATCATGGTGTTCAGTGGCATGCCATATTGCCATGCATTATTTCTGTTGGATTCAACTGCCCAAATCAGCAAAAAAAAAAGAGTGGAGCAGTGGAGCAGTGCATTGAATAATAAAATTCTTTTAAAACCCACTAAATCAACTTTTGGTTGCAGCTAAGTGACCTAACCTAGCATCCATACATTTGCCATATTATCTTGTCCAAGAATCATGCTTTTTAGTTCTCAGTTATTATGATGTCCTAACTGCCCAGTGTGTTCCAATCTTGATACGTCACAGCAACGGGCATGATATGCACTATGCAGTGCAATAGCTCATCTTTCAGAAACTGTAGTGGGTCATATGACATGCATCGTTGACAACTAGCTAGAGTCATGAAAAAGCTCATACCGGCCTTGAGCACATCTGCAACTGCATCCTCCGGCTCTTTGGCATATCCCTGGACGTCATGGATGATGGCCACGGCGTCACAGTCCGAAGTGATGTATCTGGTCAACAGATGAAACTTGCAAGTGTCAGTAACTGCTCACTACGCAAGCTAGTCTATCTCTCCTGAATAATTTGGCTAGTCTTTTCTGAATAATTCAAGGATGCAGTCCTTTCTGAATAATTCAAGGATACAGTCTTATCTGAATAATTAGGCCAAGTCTTTTCTGAAGCAACAGGTGCTAGTACTTGCACTTGTTTACTGAGCCTTCTTACCCGTTAAACTCCCAGTCCCCTCTCGCCGTTTTGGTCAGTAGGTTCTGATCGGCGCAGGTGGGAACGCCGTTGACGCGGTTGTAGGAGCACATGATGCCACTGGCGCCACCGTCCTCGACGCAGCTCTTGAAGGGTGGGTTGTAGGTATCGGCCAGATCCTGCGCTGTCACCTGAACAAATTTTCGCGTAAGTTTAGACGTCCAAGAAAGAACCTGACGACGGACGAGCGTACGTAGGAAGCTGGCTGCCATCAATGGCGTCCGGACAGCGGTTGTAGTACCTTTGCGTCGAAAGCAAAGCGGGTGACACCCTTCCAGTTCTCGAGGTCGTAGGCGGTGAAGTGCTTGCAGCAGGCGGATGCCTCGAGGTCGGAGGAGTTGATGGCGCCGGAGATGCCGTAGCCCTGGACGCCGCGGACGAATACGGCGGCGTATTTGCCGGTCATCGTCGGGTCCTCGCCGGGGGTCTCCTGGCCCCTGCCCCATCTCGGGTCACGGAACACGTTGATGTTGGGAGCCCAGAAGGTGAGCCCTTCCGCCTGCCCGTTGTTGTAGACGCCCCGCGCCTCCGTCCCAATGACCTGAGGTCAGGGAACATCATGAAGTTCAGAAGATTCTCCTCTGGTTGCTCTGTTTTTTAATGATTTCCTACTCATTTTCCGTTTCTATGATGTATGGTATTTCTGGTTCTAGAAGGTCACTGGAATGGATACCACTATAGAATTTGCACACTTTCGAGTTTTGACAAACTCAAAAGCTGCATGCACCTACCGCGTTCGTACCGGTAGTTAGGTGTTCTAAAATCGAAAGTGCACACCCGGTTGGTGATGGTTTACCAGCTTTCGGGCTACCGAGTGCCCCATTACACTAACGGACTCGATACTTAATTCCCCTGTCTCCTGAAGTGAAATTAGGCCACTTTTTTTCACATCACTTTCAGAAACCCAGCTTCTTTGTCTCTGATCATCATCGTCGCCATTATCATCATATCGTTCTCAAATATACAACCTTTGGTCAGGAATGTAAAACGTTCTGGCATATTAGTGAACTGAGGTATAGTAGCAATTACGAAAGAATGACCCCTCGAATGAAAAACTCTAGAGACTCTTAACACATCTCAGAGGCAGAATGGTGATGAAACGGTCGCTAGCTAGGAAGAGTACTGTGTTCGTGTACGTACCTGGCCGATGCGGTACCAGAGATGCGGGTTGAAGGACGCAGCGGTGAGGATGACCTGCGGGAAGCTGGTGGCAGCGCGGAGCGGGCCGTCGAGGTGGATGCCGCGGCCGGCGTTGGCAACGCCGTGCAGCGCCTCGGACCACCACTTGTACGCCGGCACGCCCAGCCGGGCCACGGCGGGCGACTCGTCGCCGAGCTGCGAGATCTTCTCCTCCAGCGTCAGCTTCGACACTAGGTCCCCGGCGCGCTGATCGATCGGCAGCTTCCGGTCGCAGAACGGCGCGGTGGACGGCCCGCCGCAGGAGAAGGGCGGGTCGGTGGCAACGGCGAAGGATGACCACGACGCGAGCAGCTGGACGAAGACGAGCAGCAGCGCTGCCGCCGGGGCAGCTTGGACGACGTGCGTACGGCGTCCCATGGCTGCCTATGCGAGTCACACTGTAGCAGCGCGGGTGAGGGCGGGCTGGCTGGCTTGGCTACCGCGAGGCGCGAGAGGTGTGTATATAAGGGCGCGCACGACACATGGGAGTATGGGCCCATCCAATTGTCTTGCTCGATCCTATCCGCACATCTATACGTTTGGAACTATTTTGAGAAAGATGTTCCAATTTATGCGAAAAGTGTATTTGACACATGAGCACTAGTGCTCCTGATTTTTAAAAATCATATTTTATGGATTTCAAAAAATATAAAATTAAATACCCACACACATATAAACATTTTGAAGGTACGGTAGAAATTTTATAGAAAAATATGTTATATTTTAAGCTATACAAAAAAGACAAATTTCTGACAGATATATACATCTATACGTAGCCACAAATTTGTTTTTTTTCTGTAGCTCAAAATACAATGCCATTTCTACCAAAACTTTGCATAAATATTCAGAACATGCGTATGTATTCATGGAATAAATTTGATGATTTTTTGGAACGTAGAAATACAGTTTTTAAATATTTTGAAAACTGAGAGCACTGGTGCTCATGTGCACCAAATTTGCTTCCCAATTTATGAGATGTATTCTGGCAATAGATTGACGAGGGTAAAATTGGCCATATTTACTTCTCTCTTGCATATACTACCAAAAATTCATAGAACACTTTAAAAATATCCAACTATAGAAACTCCCTCCGTTATATATAGTACGCACTTGTTCTATATAGCTGTCGCTGATTTAGTGCATATATATTTGTAATAGTTCACCATTTTCACTCCCAAGAAATTGTGTTGTGTCAACTCAAAGTTCAAGAGTAACGATTAAGGACGTATTGCAAAATGAAACCACTTTTTATACTTATAGCATTTTTTCTTCTTCGAAAGTGAGCATATAGAGGCCAAGCTCCAGGGACCTCTTTATCTCAAATTTTTGAAAATCATATTCACAAGTTTCAAAAAAGTTTAGATTTTTTTGATGTAGCCAATGGTGTATCCTACAAGGCGTGCAAAATCTTTGAAATTCTTTATATTCTAGGCAAACTATGAAAAAATCAGGCAAACTTTGGAATTTTGAAAGCGTACAATGTTCACTATACAGGGATTAACACATTTATAATTTTCTTGTTAGAATACAAACCATTTCACATCGAGATTTTACACTTTTGCACTATACATCCTTCACTGCATAGGTACTTTTTCAGAATTTTGTGAAACTTTTAAATATGACTATTGATTTGTTTCAGAATAAAGGCTCAATTTGGACTATAGTATTGACAGGGTTTCTATTGTTTTTTTTACAAAATACAATACTGCCTCCGGTCCATATTAATTGTCTCTAATATATATATGTATTTAGAAATATTTAGTTATAGGTACATGTACATCCATACTAGTAACAAGTAATATGAATCGAATGGATTAGTATTTTTTTACCAACTTATTTTTGAAAAAAAAAACTTCATCTTCACAATGATGGTGCATCCTTCTTTGTGTGCACCTCGAGTGGACGTTGCCCTTTGTTGGTCGCAGCTACAGATCCTCTATGGTTCGGTTGTAGCTCCTTCAGGCGCGTTTGCCGCCTATGTTGCTTCCTCGTGCGTCGGGCGTCACACACTATGCGCCGGCCGAGACCTCTACTCCTCCCATGGTGTGGCGCTGTAGCTCTAGAATACTAGACATGCCGGACGCCACCTTCTGCGCCACAGTTGGTAAAGCCTGGCGAGCTCGCCATTGCCCGGGAGTTCCACACTCGCCGCCGTACTAGGAGAAGACGATGACCATGGGCATATTGGTGGACTTTCACTCGATTTGGCTTCAACTAACCTCGCGCGTGACTTGAGGTTCAATCTTCCACGGTGGAGCCTCCATGATCGATGGACGGTGTCTTTTTTTTTTGGAATTTCTAGTGTTGAAAAAGGTGTTTAGAATGCTAGAATCGACTATCGTTTTGTGGTTTACCTACGAGTAAAATGTTGCAATGATTTTGGATGCATGCTACAAAGGGATTTCTTTCATGTTGCAAACATGTTTTTATAATGTTGGATGTGTTTGGCACATGTTGGATGACTTGTCTTTTTTGTTGCAAACAATGATGCACTTTTTTCCGTTTTGCTATAACCAAATGAAGATACTTTTTGCAAACATTTCTTGTTTTTTCTACAAGGACATGTTCAAACTGTTTCAAATAATTTTTCACAAGTTCTACAAATTCACGAAGAATGTTACATTGATTGGACGCATCATATCCTCGTGTAAAACATATTGGATGGCTCCCGATGCCTAGGGTCGGCCATATTTTTAGCACCTTATTTTGATGGCATTGCATTGAGTATGATAATTTTATCCACAAATTTGGGCACCTGGTTTGTTGGACAAGGTTATGGAGGGCAGGTTATGCCAATGGATTTCATGGGGTGGATACCCACCAACTCAAAGGTTGTGCATTGCAGATATTTCACTCGACGGAGATATCCAAGGGTGCCCGTTGATGGCTGTGAAATACGTTATTTTTTCACGTTTAAACCCTTTGCTAAGTCAAGAAATTGGCTAAACATCTCTCTAAATGTGCCATTAATGACTAATTATTGCAAAGATGTGCAATCATTTATCTCTTTGTATGGTGTGCAGGAAATCAAATCTTAATAGCAAATGGACCTGCAATTACTGAAGAAAATCTCATCACAAGCGTAGCAAAGTCAACCAGAGGGTCAAAGTTGGTTCCAAAGTGAATAGAGGACACATAGAGGACACATGTATAGACAAGCTCCGCCCGTACCGTTCGCCCGTACTAGGCGCATGAACATTCCCGAGGTCAAACCTATAAGTTTCATGAAGGGAGCCAGTCTAGAAAGAGAGCCATTTGTCGCCAAATAGAGCTGCCATCCACCAGATCCATCTGCAACACACCGAAGGAGATCCACCACCATTGTTCATATATTTCCTCTCCGATATCCTCTATAGACATAGCCATCACCTTGTAATAGAGACCTCCTTGAGAATTAGCAACCATTGTAAGAATTTTGTGATTTCAATTCAAATATTTGCAACAATGATTTCTATCTTTGGTCTTGTTATCATGCGTGAGTAGTCCTCACGGGTTGTAGGTTGGGGCGAATCCTAGCAGAGTTTATATGCATCCAATCTTATGAGTTTGTGTAGAAATTGAATATGAGCTTTGCAATATTGTATCCTTGTCACTTTGCCTCGATTCGAGGACCTGCAGGTACCCATGTATTTCGGACCGATCAAGGGAAGATGTGGGATGAGGGAAGAACTTCATGCTATCTCGAAATCTCGATGACAAAAAGGGGAAAGTAACATTACACGTTTAGTTATTCGCTTGGGATAAATGGCACAATCATCTATCTTAGTGCTTTGGTATGTTTTACTTAATAACTTCTATTGCTCGCGGTTGTGGGAACGATGGCTGGATCAAGAGACTATTGTCACCTCTGGTTTTAGGGTCAATAGTATTTACGGATGTGCTGCTCACAAATCTCTTTTAAATATTTTATGTACTACACAATATTTTACTTCATTTCTATATGTATGCATAGCTGTAGGAGAATCTTTGACCCTGGCTTATTTTCATCCATTGAACACAACACCAAAAAAAAGTAAACTGGAAAGGTCCGGCAAACATAAGATAAAATCAACTAGCAAGTCTTGTAGACATTTCCTTCACACCACTTTAGTAGTGCTTTCCAAGATTCGATTAAACCTAGGTCTTGTAGGGAAAAATCTTACAGTACTACAATCCATAGTCCGGATCGAAGGTATCACTCGTCTAGCCCAAAAATCACTGCACGAAGATATTTCACTCCAAGGAGATATCCACAGAGATATTTCACTTCATGGAGATATCCAAGCGACGTGGATGATTTTAGGATACTCCACTGATGCCCCATTTTGTCCTTGGGAGGTAAATATGTGATCTAAAAAAATTAAGATATTGGATTGATTAAATGCAAAATAAAAATAGCGTATAATTTATCAAGCACAAAACATATATATGCTAGGCTCAACTATGTGCACGAACAACTTATGGTAAACAAAATATGCATTTATAGCAAGATATATAACTTTAACACAAAGGCTATCACAAAGTAAAGTGCACAAATAAAAGAACTCGGTTAAAGAGATAATCAAGACACGCAAAGACCATGATATATCATGAAGTTCATACCCTTACGGATGCTACTATCTATTGGAACGGTGTGGTGGCACAAGGCTCCCTAAACGTCACATTGAGTCATCATTTTCTCCTCGAGCCTTTCCACCAAAAGGGAAATCCTCAATCTCCTATGATACCCTTGAGGACAGTCGCTGAACACATACAATGAAGCTTGGGCAATCTCCATAACTTAATTCGAGGTTTCGAATAATCACCACAAAAGGCCTCAAGCTTCGGGAAGCCTCCACAACTTAACTCGAGACTCCCAAGTAATCACCACCAAAGACACAAAGTCATCTAAGGTTCCAAGAACCCAAGAGAAACAAGCTCCGGGTACAAGCACCTGAGAGTATTTAGATCATGAACGTTCACCCAAGCAAATCCCTAAGGAGAACTCAAAATGATGCACCAAAAGCAATGGCAATAATACATGAGGTGATCAAATCCTTCTCAACCAAATCCCACTAAAGCAAGACAAGGTATGAAGGAATATGAGAGGAAGAACAAACATGACAACAACAAAGAACTCTAAGATCTAAATCAAAAGGTTTCCCTTCATAAAGAAGGGATATGGTTTGGTGGACATATAGATATAGATCTTCTCTCTCTCTTTTCCCTCAAATAGATGCAACCATAATGAGGGATGGGGAGAAAGCAAGCTCAAGCAGGTCAACAGTGGAGTTAAAAAAACACGCTCAAAAAGTTGGGGACCATTTGGGAAGAAAGCCTCTTAAATACCCCCTCACCTTCCCCCACCCTCGCCAAAAAAACCATTGTGAGGAAAATCCCTTAGGCCCAGACTGGTTGGCTACCTTGACAAGTGCTACCCCTTGGTCCGGATCAACGCTATTTAGTCCGCCTCTATCAGACCACTCCACGAAAAATTTCAAGGTAATTCCAAGGGCGCCCAGTGGCTAGTCTGACCGAGATTGATGTGAGCCTGTACCACTCCGGGGAGGTTTTGACATACGTAGACGAGTAGATATACAACTTCGCATGGTGTATAGGGAGATGTTGATCTACCCGTCTACAAATGTCAAAATAGAAAACTTAGAAGACACAAGTTGTGTGAAATGATGAGATGAAGCAATTCATTGAAGGAAATTTCAAGCCTCTGCGTGCGAAGAATTTGACAAGATTTGTCAAAAAAAACTCCAAATATGGACACTAAATAGACATTCAAAAACTCGGAGAATCTGGGAGCCGGACACTGGATGGATTCGCAACATCGAGGTGCATCTTTTTCATGCAGATCTTACCTCAAATCAAAATACAATTATGTCGATCAGAGGATGATTAAGATAAACAAGGTTGGGTACATAGGCTGCCATGCCTGGAGGCACGGAGGGCCCACTTTTGCACTTGCCAGTGGTCAGCTGGAAACGCTAAATCGAGTGTGTCTCGCAGGCCAAGTTTTGGATAAATTTTGGCTGCTTTAATAATAATTCTTTGTCGAGAAGAATCTTTTGGGCAATTAAACATACTTTTTCTTCTTCCTAGAGCCGGGAACGGGTTCGCGAGGAACCAATCAAGTTATAGGTGACTAGTAGCAGGGGCGGAGATAGATGAAGTTATCTCCGCCCCAATCAAGTTATCCTGTAACAGCCTCCTCCTTGCTGATGTCCGGCGGCTGGGTCTCCGGATCCCACTTCGGGCCGCAGTCGTTGTCTCTGCCTTCCACGCGGTCGTCGTCCTCGGCCTCGGCCTCGTCCTGGACCTGGCCCTTGTCCTCGTCATCAGCCTTGTCCTAGTCCTCGTCCTCATTGAAATACCAAGGATGTCGTCTAGGGGGGGGGGGGGGGCTGAATAGGCGTTTTAGAAACTTTTACCTAGGGGGCTTCAACAAGTGCGAAATAAAAATAAGTTTTACTTGTCAAGCACAAAGCCTATAAACTAGAGTTTGCCTATGTGCACCAACAACCTATGCTAAGGAATATAAGCAGCATTGTGATAGAAATATATAGAACATCAAGCACGAAGGCTATCACAAAGTAAAATGCATAAGTAAAGGAGCTCGGGTTGAGAAGTAACCGAGGCACGCGGAGAGGACAATGTATCTCAAAGTTCACACCCTTGTGGATGCTACTCTGTGTTGGAGCGGTGTAGAGGCACAAGGCACTCGAAATGCCACAAAGGCCATTGTATTCTCCTCGAGCCTTCCCACCAAAAGAGAAAACCTCGATCTAGTAAGGGACCCTTGAGGGTGGTCACAGAACCCGTACAAACTTGGGGAAATCTCCCAAGTAACAAGCTTGAGGCAAACTCCACAACAATTGGAGGCTCCCAAGTACACCAACACAAACGGCTACAAGGCCGCAAAGGCTACAACTCCACAAACGGCTACATGACCACAAAGGCCACAAAGGCTACATCGCCACAAACGGCTACACGACCACAAAGGCTATAGGGCCACAAAGGCTACACGACCAAACGAATAGAAGGCGATATTTACCCAGGTTCAGGGTCCTCGATGAGGTAAAACTCTTACTCCTACTTGTCTGATCTTGATTTATCGATGAAAAAAGGTTACATTGCGGCAGTCGATAGACTATGCTGTGGTGGACTCGCTGGAAGGCAAGGTTCTAGGTTTCGTGTATGCGGGATTATGTAGGATGATTTCGATGTCTTCCGGCAGACCCTCTCCTGGCCTTTATATAGGAGGCCAGGTCCCGAGAGTCCTGCTCGGATTCAACTATGCTACAATGAGATCTAATCTAATCTTTCCTTATTCGATGTTTCCTCGCCTTGTTCATCAAGAATTCGTCTCCTTCTACCTTTCCTCCATCGCAAACGACGTATTGGTCCATCATGGGTTGCAGTGATCTTCATGGATCTCTTGTTGGACCGAAGGAGGTAGGCCAATGTTGGGTACCCGAAGGGTAATACCCACATCAGCCAAAAATGACTGCAAGGCCACAAAGGCTACAACACCACAAATGCAACAAGACCACAAAGACAACAACTCCACAAAGGCTACCACGCCACAAAGGCCACCATATTCCACAAAGGTAACGACTCCACAAAGATCTACAACCCGTTTAGGGTTCCAAGAACCCAAGAGGTAATACCGACGAATACTCACAAGAACGAATCTCCGTAGAGAACTCAAACCGATGCACCTAATGCAATTGCAATAACACCACTAAGATGCCCGTCCCTCACTCCCAAATTCCAACAAAGGTACAAAATCTATTGGGGCAATAAGGGAGGAAGAACAACAAGATGCATGAACACCAAAAAACTCGCCAAGAACTAGATATAGGGATTCCCTCACAAAGAGAGGAATTTGATTAGTAGAGTAGTAGATCTAGGTCTCATCTTTCTTTTCTCGAGAAGATGCAACGAGATTTGAAGGGGCAAGAAAAGGTTTCAAACTCTCAAGATGAACAGCAATGGAAGAGAGCAAGGGAGGAGATCCTCAAAGGACTCCAAGATCTAGATCTAGAAAGATTCCCTCACTAGAAGGGGATTTTGATTCGTAGGATTGTAGATCTAGATCTCCTTTCTTTTTTCCCTAAAAAATGCAATAATCATGGAGGGATTGAGGAGATTGGAAGCTCAAGAGGGTCAAGAATGGAGGTGAAAAACGTGCTCAAGAACTTGTGAAAGGGGTAGGGAACCATTGGGGAAGAAGAACCCCTTAAATAGGTCCCCCGAAATCCAACCGCTATGTGTAGCGCGGGGGACCGGATGGTCCGGGGGGAGGGGGTCCTGGGGGCGTATGGTACACCCCTCCCTTTAAAATCATGTTTGCCAGCTCGTAGTAATAGGAGACCGACTGAAACTGAAACGACCATAACTTGAGCATCTGGACTCTAATTTTGATGATCCTGGGCTCGTTTTGAAGCTAGGAACAAGCTCTACATGATCATGCAGGGAACCATCATAATACAACAAAGGAATACAAAAAATGAACAAAGGTTTAATATGATTAGAAGACACAAACCGATAAAACCTTCAAACTCGAAAACGCAACAAATGATATACATGGAATCCATTTTCGATGAGCTAGATCTTGTCATGAGAATGTACACACGCTCTAAAACATCACATGGATAAGAACCAAGAACAATAAAGAAAGATGGTGCTAAGCATGCAAGGTTTTGAGCTCTCTTCGAGCGATACGACCAAGTAACTCATTCGAGAGTCCTCTTGATAGTACGGCCAACTATCATGCATGCCTGGTCTCCCAATAACAAGAGACCGGTAGAAAACCTATCAAGAACAAACCTTGACCTTGCGCATTCCACTCGAGCTTGATGATGACGATCTTGACTGCTTCAAGATGGAATGTCTTTCTTGATTGTGCTTACTTGATGAAGGTCTTGTGGATTGTAACCCCATAAACCATCATGGGAGAGTTTCTTCTTCGACTTATCTTCATGTTCTTTGTGCTCCTCCTTTTATAGCTCGTACGGGCCCTTGGAGCCGTTGCATCCCCCGGGGGCGGATGATCCGGGTTAAATTACCCCGAATGATACGGCCACCCCGGACGGTCCAACTTTAGCCATGTATGCATTGGGGCGGGTCATCCGGCTAACCCGTCTTCGCGGGGGGGGGGGGATAAAGATTCCCTTCCCCCTTCCTGTGAGTGCACCACATCTCCTGACGAGGGGCCGTATGAAAATAACATCCGGGGCCGGATGGAATTTCCGTCCACCCCCCTTTCCGTGAGTCCGCCACTTCGTCATCTAGGAGAGGGGGGCCGGATGATCCGGTCGCTGGGGGGGGGGGGTGATCCGGCCTACTGAATATTTTTGGCCTTCTTTAGCTTCTCACATATACACTTCTCATCAACATAAACCACATCCACCATCTTTATTCTTCATATTGTTGATGTGTTGAAGATGTGCATGATAACTCGCTCCTTCTTCTTCTTCAAGACATACTTAGCACTTGATCTTCTTTATTTGTTTCTTCTTGCAACCTTGAAACCAACATATGGTTCAAACATTGATTATGGACAAAACCTATAAAAAAAACTCAATTCAACCATTTTTTGATAGTCAAGGCTTGAACCATATTTCGATTAGTTAATCCCTATTGGCTAATGCTTGAAACATGGAGATCCAGGTGTGAGTTTGGTAATTGATCATAATCTCTATTGGCTAACCTGGAAGCATTTTTCGACCGCACAGTTTCAAATAGCCGTTTGCGTCAGGCTGTTGGAGCCTCTTGGTGCGGCCGTGGTCGTGGGATTCCCGCCATAGTTTGAAGTGATAGATCTTTGGACCGCAGCCACCCACGGCTTACGAAGTAACGTCACGCAACAGCAACGCCGGAGCCGTCGGATCGTGCGTGGGGCTAAAGAAAGACCGACCAGATCCGACTTCGTCGGGAACGTATCACATGAAAATGACCCACTTCCTGAAAATCTGAAAATTCCTATAAGAGCCGTTGGATTCTGTACCAACGTTCCGATCTCAACTTCAATCCCACCTCCACCTATTTTGTAAAATAACCCTTGCAGTCACAATAAAGATCAATCCCGTCCTCAGATCCCGTCTGCCTCTCTCCGTCCAGTCTCCAGTTCTCCACTCTACAGCCCACCTCCGATTCTCCCCTGTTTTTGGCGGCGCACGGAGGTGGTTCCCGGCGACGAGCGGCACTGCCTCTTGAAAAAAATACCCTCAGATTCCTCTCGCTGCAAGTTCGGCGGCCACTCGCCGATTGTGCATGATTAGTGGAGCAGATCCATCCACTATTTTTTTTCGTTGATATTGGATTTCGAGCTGACTCTGTTCTGAAGACAAGTTCATGCTCTGATTCTACTCTTTAATTGTGGAATTTATTGACTCGTTCTAGTATACTTCTGCTAAAGATTTCCTGGTTTTCTTCCCTTTTTGCCACGCGATTTGCTTTTGAATCGGGATTTCTTGTCCGATCTGACTGGTAGACTGTCTATGATTTTTTTTATCGTACAGATCTGATTCTGCCCGTGTTCCTGATCCCTCCTTGCCAGTGAATGGTTATGGCATGTTGCTAGTAACGCTGGAATGGACTGGTGAATTGTCAATGCGCTTTCTTTTTTGCTCATGAACTCGTCTAAATGTAAACTGCGCAATCCATACGTGCTTGTCTGTGAAATTGAACGAATCTGATATTTTTTTTATCCTCAAGATCTCGTGGTAACTAAATATTTCCGAGTTGAAGCAAATATTTGCTATGTATATGCACAGAACCTGTTTTACTCAATTTTGGGGCATATGAGCGAGCAAATCAAGTGGCACTGGAAGAAGAGAAGAAGGTCAGGAGACATGATCTGTACTAGCAGTAGCAGGCTTGCTATTTTAGAATGAATATATGTGAAGGGCATTACTGCAACTTGTAAACTTGTGGTGCGGGCGGTTTCCTGTGAAGTGACTGTGCCCAGGCCCAGACGAAATCAGAACCACCGGTACATGATCCAACAGTCCTGAGCGGAAATTTGCAGATTTTCAGGATGTAGGCGTTTCCACCTGATATGCCCCCCGACTTCGTCTGCGTGTTCAATTCGTTTTATGGGCGCGCCGCTGGCCATACCCATACAGAACTTCAGAGCTCCTTTTACATTCTCGTTGTGGCTGGAATTAATGGTGAGCCTCTCTGTACGTGGCCCATCGGCAACAACAAAAGTTTTTTTTGGGCAACGACAAGAGTTATGTAGTAGTACATCTCTGGAAATAGTATCAGATGGCCACGAACAGAGTGGCTGCCCCGATCGATGGCCCAATGTGATGTCTCCAGTGAGCTTCCTGCTGCATGCATTCACATCCATGCTCACTATACTGATATACTCTATGTAGTCAGCGAGCAGGAAGCTGCATTTTTCTCCTTTCTGTTTTTTCAGGAAAACAAAGGAATCTGCGAGATCAGACGTTGTATGTGGATATAGTAGATGATGAATTGACGGCGAGGAAGGAAATCCGGAGCGAAGTGCAGGGGTACCAGACACGACGACGTCGCCGTTAGAAGTGCTGAATAGCAGGGTTCGGCTGGTGCCTGGCGGACTGAGTGGTCTGCCACGTGAGAGTGCGTCGATTGCTGAAGCGTTCAATGTTCAGAACCGATCGAGACCTGCACGTCGAGATCGTCAAGATTTTTCCGGACGGAGGGTCGGTCGACGTCTAGTCTTCTAGTTAGGAAGAGACTAGGACGATGAAGGCGATGGCTGCAAAGCTGGAGTATTTCCAAGGGGATGATAAGACGTGTAATCAAAAGGACGGTCAGAATAAGGCAATTAGCATCGACTGATCTAGCATAGTTTTAAATAGCCGGCTACGGTGTGTCTGGCTATAGCATTCAGAAATGGTGCAGCTAAGTGCATTAGCCTGATATAGTCTTTCTATAGCTAGCAAGTAGTATAGTTTTCCCCCGAAATTGCGTAGGAGAACCTGCGGATGCCCCCACCTCATATCTCACCTTCCGTTTTGCACCCAGAGCCGTCCATTAGTTGTATGCTTAGCGCAGTTATTGGGTGTATAACTACGCTGAAATCGTATTCTCAACCGTATCTGTCTATCCCATAATATGAGGGCCCCACGACGTGACGTCATTCAGCATTTATTCCTGCCATGTGCTGCTAATCCCACCTTTCTCATCTCCTTCTCGTCCAGTCGTCCCCCTACCAACTGCAAATCCCCTCTCATGTTCATCCGCACCAGATCTTCTGCTTTGATCTCCCTTATTCTTCACCCCTGCCTCCTGCCCCGACTCCATGGAGGCCCATATGCATGTTCCGCCGACGGCCGGGAACCACCTGGGGTGCGGCGCCATCTTCTTCCCCTCCGGCAGCCACGGCCGCCAGCTCCTCCATCTCGACTCCACCACCGGGAAGTGGTGTACGAGCAAAGTTGTGGCCACTCCAGAGTTTCCTTGAAGGAATCGACGCAAAATAATTTTTGTTCTATGGTGCTTTGTTGGTCGGAGTGTAACAGTAGCTTTTTTCTCTAATCTCTCTCTCATGTCTTTCGGATATTTCATAGTCCAAATCTTGTATAAGATCTGGCTTCGTTTCTGGTCAAATGAATTGGTCTGAAAGGTTTGATTTGTTGAGATTGCACATGGAAAATTTTCTTTTGTTGCCTCAAGTCTCCGATCTGTTTCTGTTACTTCCTATGGAACTTCGATTCTGTTATTTCCTGTTTTTGTCGATCTGAACATATGATTCAGGCTACCTGATGCAAAAAGAAATATGACATGAAAAGGGATCTGATCGGTCACCGTATCTTACTTTTTTTACTTAATGTTGCAGAAATTTCTTCTTCATATAGTTTTTTTTTGCTGAATTAATCGGTCTATTCTTGTTCAACTAAATATTTTTTCACGGGAATCTCAACAATAAATGATATAATGCCAAATTTATAGATGGCTTGTTCTGAATAATTATACTTGTTGATCTGTATGTGTTAATTGTGTTAGAAATTCTATATCATATACGACATCAGAAATTATTTTCTGGATCATATAAGAGCCTAAAAAATTAATGGTAAAATTTGCCAAGAAATCTCTAAACCAATTTTCCTGTTCTAATTAATTTATTGAATGACTCATCAGTGCATGTCACTATTAATTGCCCAAGCCGTGGCGGGCTGTACCAATGACGCCAGCAATGGCCTGTTAAATGCGTATATGTTTTAGAGGTCCGTATTGTCATTTACATCTACATTTCCTCATAAATGACCTTACCTTGTGCACAGATCAAGAAGCTAATAATGGACGTGCGGATTTCAGGGGGCGGCGTAGATGAGAGCCAAAAGTGCGGGTCAAGTTTTCCCCGCTATATAAAACCTTATACCCTAGCAAGTATGGTTCTGATTTCTGCAAAACAAAATAAGGATGTGCTTTTCAGGATCCTCCGTTGTTGAATTCTTAAGGTAGGTCGGTTTTGATCGATGTTGTTGGTGTACGTACAAAAAAAAATACAACGAGAGACTTAGTGGATCCAGTTTGGTGGCGATTAGGTGGCTCTGCCAAGTGTTGTGGTGGCAAAACCACAGGTTTCACGGGGTAATACTAGATTACTAGTACTATGGAGCAGCTTCTGAAATCTAGAGTCGCATTTTCGCAAAAAAGAAAAAGAAATCTAGAGTCGCATATACAGTACAATATTGTTTGATCCATGCTCTGTGGTACAGTACGAGAGCTAGCTACCTAAAAGCCTAATAAAACATTTGAATCTTCCACGACGAGTTCTTCCAACCGCCACCATTATTTCCCCTGGATCGAAATCACAAGCTTGCTCACGAGAGAACGCCAACGAGTGGAGATACAGGCGGCCGTGAGGAGCTAGGTAGCTAGACTCGGCATTCGTCTGGTCCTGGATCTGGAAGGCCTACAGCAGCAGTACACCATAGAGATCGGTCGATCGGGCAGCTCAGCAATGTTTGTTCTCTTGTACGCGTTCGAGCTTCCTGGATCTAGAAGCCGCATCCATCCATACGCAGATAAGCTTGCAGCATACTGCTCTGGGGATGAAGACGGCACAGTGCACAACTAGCCCTGCACATGCGTCCGTCGGCGCCGCCGCATGCCTCGAGCATTGAGCAATCATCGGCGTTCCAGGTCACGGCGCCGCCGCATGCCTCGAGCATTGAGCAATCATCGGCGTTCCAGGTCACGGCGCCGCACGCGCGCGCTCGATCGCACCCAATTCCATGATTGCTCGCCCGTGGCCGTGTCCCGTGTAGTGTATTGTAGTGGTAGACTGGTAGTGTGCTGCTCGTGTGTAGTGTAGTGAGATTCTTTAATTTCTAGACGCAAAAGCGATCGACATGAAAATAGAGAAAGGGCGGCATTAATTCTGGCCTCGTTATCGGCTGGAGTGTTGAGCTCGACATGTCTAGAACTGTTCCCCGGTTTCGCAGGATCCGTGCTACTCTGATTGCCATATATGAACAGGACAGGTTTACAAGCCAAGAACGGCTAATTTGGCTGCTTAATTTACAATTGCCATGGTTATTCTAAGAAAAATGTCAATGCCTACTGACCGATCGCCGAAATTCAGCTGTGAGCCTGTGACTGCTGGTACCTAGGCAGCAGTAGATTCAGTGGTTTTCTGGCCTGCCGACAAGAGTTGGTGAGAATGTTGGGGGCATTGTCCACGACCGAATTCCCCACCATGGAAGGGCCTAATCTTTCATTAATATGTGTGCCGATAAAGTAGACGAATCTTCGGTCACATTTGTTTATGCCTGCAATTCTCCGTATGGTGCTCGCGGGGGAATGCTGAATGCAGAGTGGCAGGCAGATCTCGCCCTTTACGCCCCAATGGCCACTGGTACCTCCCAAAATATTACTCCTTTCTCGCAGTTTATTAGGTGTGCGCGTATCCCTAGGTTATAAATTTGATCAAGTTGGTATTAGTTATATGTTATAAAATTATATTATTAGAAGTTTAGATGTTCTATTTTCTAATGATATAATTTTTGCATTATATAATTTAAATTATATGGATTAAATTGGCGACCAGAGATACGGGGAAGACTAGTAAACTGAGACGGAGGGAGTTTCCTCTTGATTAGGCCGACAAGACGACGCTCAGCATGCTCGTGGACGTGAGTTGTGGCCAAGATCTTTTTCCTAATTTTCAGTCGATTGAGTCTAAATTATTAAACTTTAGTTTTAATCTATGTTGCAACTCATAACTAGCACGAACCAATAGGAAGGCTGACGGTTCACGTTATTATTTTCAGTTGAATCCTGACTTGTAAGTTGTAACTGAAAATACTCAGTTGCAATCCAACTTGCAATTCATATGTACACGAATCACGATCATCGGATGGTGTTGAACTTGAATGCCTAACTTAGTTCTCAGAATTAACAAAACCCTATTTTTATAATAGGGGCAAAAGATTTTTTTTTAATTTGGGTTTGTTACAAAGCCAAGCCAGGAATTAGTTAACCCAAGTGCTTGGCACCCATCGTGCCAAAGTGTCGTGTCCTCCTTAACTTCAGAAACAACAATATTTGGCATAGCACAGAGATTATGAAAAAACATCGTGTCACGCTTGTCCGAAATCTCCCAAGAGGTAAGAATAATGGGAGGTGCAAAAGATTTCCTTCGAGTGTTGTTGTGTAAATGAAGCTTAGACGTTCAGGCAGTCCTGCCTCCTGCACCGCCATGCCACCGAGGTTATTCTAAGCCTGGAAATGATCGATTTCAAATCTTCATGGAGTAGCGACGCAAACGCGGTTTTGGGCTCTCATTTGCGTAATTGGCAATCGTGACAATCCGGCCACCCTAACTTTTGAAGATGATCGGCCATCCATACTCGATGACTCGGTGGCGAGGCGTAACAGCAACATGGACACGCACGTAGTGTAGTTCATATGGACGACACTCCGCATGTCAAGCACACCAGGATATGCCCATCTGGTTGGGGCCGTTCTTGCACTGACATACTGCTATACCAGATAACTTGGCACGAACGCCAAGGGGTACAAGTTGACAACTGATTGAGCGCTTTTTATCCGTCTGGAGTGTTTCAATGCGCCACATCGCAGAAAAGCAAACAGCGATGCTTCCACGCATAGTAGATCAGGCCGTTCTGATCATTTATCCACACATTTGTTGGAACATATTGCTTAGACTTGACGCCTAAGGAACAGTATCTATCAGGGTGATTGTGATTCAGGCCCGTTCCCCTTTATGCACTTCTTGTGTGATGCAATGCAAGCTCAAGAGATTGATTCATCTGTCGTTTTGAGTTCACTGAGATCGTGGGACACAATTTGTTGGGGGAGTTAATTGCCTCTCAGCGCCGAGAAATAGTTGTTGAGGCTCTGATGGACAGCCAGCGGCCACTATCGGCAGAAGTGGATCGGAGATGTCACATTTCTGATGATTGATGATTGATGGCACTTCGCGAGATTATAGCATCCAGTCGCGGCACCGACGAAGGTGTTGGTGCCTCCAGGCAGATCCCAAAAGGTTCTGAAATCTATGGGCCATGAATGGTAGAATGTCCATGTATGCTGGATTGTTTCTTATCAAATGCTACCTCCGTTCCATAATACAAGCTGATTCAGCAAACTATTTTAGTTTGCGAAGACGGCTTATTTTATGAAAGAGAGGGATACTTGCATCAAAGACAAAAGGCAAACAAGACATTAGCCACTGGCCGAATGAACCCACACATAACAAGGACTACAAGAATAGGAATATACGAGCCTGCTTTGCGATTCGGTATGTGATATGGTGTGGTGGATCTGGAGGTGTTTTTCCAATGTGTCACTTGCCATGTGCTTGCAAAAATTGACTCGCCATTTACTTTGTTTCACGGTTCGCTAAAATAATTGGCCTTCTACTATTCCAAATAATGAATTTCACTTGACCGCTTTTCTTTGCTGGGTTGTAATGATAGCCAACTTTCCTTCTTTTTCAGAGGTAGATTCGGAAGAGAATGTACATGATGCAAATTTGCAGTGTCGCATCCTTGGCATCTTTAGGGTGTCGTTCATCTGGTGAAACAAGAGGTAGGTCTGTTACAATGGTCCATAGAGTTAGCCATCGATTAATGATTTTTACCATACCTAGCTTTACTATTATAAATTTGGAAGCTAATTGACCCTACTATATAACCAAAGCAACGTAGAACATGAAAGGACTTGGGCCAAATATACAAGATGCAAGACTCGAACTCTACACAGATTGCTCAACATAGGCATAAAAGTGGAGTTCCCATTTGACATTGCTGGGCAAGTAATGACATAGTAGGTGTTGGATGTAGATGGGCTGCAGGCCAGTAAGGCAGCTCATTTAACCTACAATTTTTGAAATCTCAAGGTCCACCATGTTGGCAGCTTGGGGACAGCATTGGGGGGATAAAGTTTAGTCCCACATTGCTAGTTGGGAGGGAGTTGGAGAGGTATATAGGCTGCTCTTCTAGTCCTCCCAAGTAAGTGAGAAGAGAAGGAGTCCTCGTGCCTCCTCCTCCGCCGCCCGCCTCGCATCGTCACGCACGTCGCGTTTCATGACTCGAGTTCGAGTGGGTTGCCTCTCCTCCCAGGCAATACCAGGAGATAGAATAGATCTGGAGACTCTCTCTCATAAGTCTCTAGTCTGTCTCTCTCTCACACGGGAAAAAAGTTCCTTTTGGTGTGCTACTCTCTAGTCTTCTCCATCCCGACGACTGCGTGCACAACCATCCGGGAGAGCAGGCCTCCGAAACCCCATCCGTTGAGATCTTGCACCGGGAGGCGGGAGATAAGGTTTTTGTGGAGCATCTCGGCGCGACTGCTCACTGATGTTCGTGTTCTTCTTCGCCGGTTCGACTGCTTCCCCGACAAATCTGACTACACCATGGGCGACATCAACGATGGCCATGGTGTTGTTGTTGTTGCTGGTGTGACCTTCCCAATCGCGATGTACATGTTTTTCTCGCTTACCTTGTACTGCTAGTTGTTCCATGTTCAGATCTGATGCATGTGCTTAGTCTGATGTGTGTGGTTAAGTATGCTAGTGCATATGTAATGTCGTTTTCGGTAATTAAACTCACTCGTAAATTGCCTAATAATCTAACAATCCAAAAACCTTATATGCTTAGGCAATTTTCACCGTCTGGTTTTGCTGCTGCGCTCACTTACGGGTTCTCATTTCAAGAGATGACAGACTAAGACCCTCTTGTGGCTCACTGCTATGGGCGTGCACCGATTTTCGGATGGTACTCCAAGAGGTCCACTTACTCCTGATGAGGATAAAGCATTCGGGAGGCCACTGTAGTCTTTGCGGGTGCCGTCCTGGGTGTGCTTGGAGACAAGTTGGTTGATGCTTATCTGCACATCTAAAATGGGAAGGAACTGTGGGACGCACTGGACGCTAAGTTCGGTGATGCCAATGCCGGAGGTGAACTGTATGCTATGGAGAAGTTCAATGACTACAGAATGATTGAAACCCGATCTGTAGTGGAACAGGCTCACGAGATACAGATTATGGCAAAGGAACTTGACCTCCTCAAGTGTGTGCTACCGGACAAGTTTGTCGCGGGATGCATTGTCGCTAAGCTTCCCCTTCGTGGAGGAACTTTGCCACTTCTCTGAAACATCAGAGGCATGAGTTCTTTGTTGCGAATATCATAGGCTCTCTGGATGTTGAGGAGAAGGCCAGGGCAAAAGAAAAACACACTTGAGGAACCGAGGGACGTTTTGCGGCCAATATGGTGCAGAAAAATGCCCACAAGTCGAAGGCAAAGAACAAGGGAATCTCCTAGACTACCAACTTCAAGAAGAAGGGAAAACGGAGAAGAAAGATCCTTGCTGGGTGTGTGTTGAGACGGGCCATTGGGCTCATCGTTGTCCACAATGCAAAGGAAAGAAAGGTCAGGCTGGACAGAACCCAAATTCTTTCAACATGGTCATTGGCAACACAGAGGAAGGAACTACCGGGTATGGTAATTTATTACCAAGTGTTCTTTCGGTGTTTCAGCCCACAGAATGGTGGGTTGATATGAGTGCTAATGTGCATGTGTGTGCTGATATCTCCATGTTTACCTCTTATCAGGTCCGAGGTTCCTCAGTAATGATGGGAATGGGTTACATGCTATTGTTCTTGGTGTTGGCACGGTAGATCTGAAGTTTACTTGGGCAAGATCGTGCAATGGAAGAACGTGTTGCATGTCCCTTTTATCAAGAAGAATCTCGTTAGTTGCTCCCGTATTATGAAACATGGGTTTAAGTTGGTGTTTTAGTCCAATAAAGTTGTATTGTCTAAGTATGAAACTTTTGTTGGAAATAGCTATGAATGTGAGGGAATGTTTCGCTTCTCTCTTGAAGACTTCTGTGATAATGTTGTGAACCATGTAAGCACTAGTGTTAATGCGACTAATGTTTGGCATTCATGACTTTGTCGTGTTAATTTTGGTTGTATGTCGCGGCTTGCTGATATGAGTTTAATTCCGAAATTCACCTTTGTCAAAGGCTCTAAGTGACATGCTTGTGTGCAAGCAAAGCAACCCCGCAAGCCTCACAAGCCTGCGAATGAAAGAAACTTGGCACCACTAGAGCTCATACATTCAAATTTATGTGAGATGAATGGTGAGTTGACAAGAGGTGGAAATAAATATTTCATGACTTTGATTGATGATTCCACTAGGTACTATTATGTGTATCTCCTGAAAACTAAAGATGAGCCTCTTGATTTCTTCAAAATCTATAAGGCTGAAGTTGAGAACCAACTTGAAAGAAAGATAAAAAGGGTTCGGTCCGATCATGGTGGAGACTACTTCTCTAATGAGTTCAATTTATTATGTGCGGAACATGGTATAATCCATGAGAGGACGCCTCCCAATTCCCCACAATCTAATGGGATTGCGGAAAGGAAAAAAACGTACTCTAACAGATTTGGTTAACGCCATGTTAGATGTTTCTGGTTTATCCAAGGAATGGTGGGGGGGGCTATATTGACTTTGTGTCATGTCCTAAACCGTGTTCCAACCAAGAATAAAGAGATTACCCCATGTGAGGAATGGGAAAAGAGAATGCCAACACTCTCCTACCTATGAACTTGGGGTTGCTTGGATAAAGTGAATTTGCCAATAAATAATAAGCAAAAGCTTGGACCAAAAACCGTGGACTGTGTCTTTCTTGGCTATGTTGCCCATAGCATTGCTTATAGATTTCTTGTGGTGAAATCTAGAGTTGATGACATGAATGTTGATACCATCTTTGAGTCAATAGATGCTACATTATTTGTGGATATATTCCCTATGAGAGATATGTATGCCATGTCTAGTTGGGAATCTGATCCAATACATGAAACTCCTATGGAGTTTGGTGAGGAATTTGATGATGAGAGTTCAGATTCTAATAAGGATGACAATGAAGCTCCCATAAGGAGCAAGCGACAAAGGACTGCAGAGTCTTTTGGTAATGACTTCATTATGTATCTTGTGGATGATACTCCCACTACCATTTCAGAAGCTCTTGCATCTCCTGATGCAGACTACTAGAAGGAATCGGTTCAAAGCGAGATGGATTCATATGGGTAATGGAACGTGGGAGTTAACTGAGCATCCATATGGGTGCAAATCTGTGGGATGTAAATGGGTATTTAAGAAGAAGCTACAAGCGGATGGTAATATTGAGAAGTACAAAGCTCAGCTTGTAGCCAAAGGCTATATCGAAAAGGAAGGCAAAGATTTCTTCGATACCTACTCACCTGTGGCAAGATTGACCACAATTCGAGTACTACTGTCATTGGCTGCCTCACACGGTCTTCCCGTTCATCAAATGGACGTTAAGATGGCTTTCCTAAATGGAGAGTTGGACGAGGAAATTTACATGGAACAACCTAATGGTTCCGTACTAGAAGGTCAAGAAAGAAAGGTGTGTAAGTTAAAGAAATCTTTGTATGGTTTTAAGCCAGCTCCCAAACAATGGCATGAGAAGTTTGAAAGAACTTCGACATATGTGGGCTTTGTTTCTAATGAAGCCAACAAATGTGTGTACTACCGCCATGGTGGGGGTGAGGGAGTTGTCCTATGTTTGTATGTGGATGACATACTAATTTGTGGGACAAGTATCAAAGTGATTGAGGAGATCAAAACCTTATTATCTAAGTGTTTCGAGATGAAAGATCTTGGAGAAGCTGATGTTATATTAAACATCAAGTTATTGAAAGATGGAAATAATGGGATTACACTTCTGCAATCACATTATGTTGAGAAGGTGTTGAGAAGATTTGGCTATGCTGATTGCAAATCTTCTCCCACACCTTATGATCCTAGTGTCTTGCTTCGAAATAATGAAAAGGCAACTAGAGATCAATTGACTTACTCTCAAATCATTGGTTCACTCATGTATTAGCCGATTTGTGGCCAACCCGGGAGATGATCATTGGCATGCTCTTGAGAGAGTGATGCGCTATCTAAAGGAAACCATGAGCTATGGAATTCATTATATCGGGTATCCAAGAGGACTTGAAGGGTATAGTGATTCAAATTGGATTTCATATGCTGATGAGATGAAGGCCACACGTGGATATGTTTTCATTCTTGGTGGTTGCGCTGTTTCCTAGAAGTCTTGCAAGCAGACCATCTTAACGAGGTCAACTATGGAAGCCGAACTCACAGCATTAGATACAGCTACCGTCGAAGCGGAATGGCTTCGTGAGCTCTTGACGGACTTGACTATGGTTGAAAAACCAATACCGGCTATTCTCATGAACTGTGATTATCAAAGTGAAAAAATCTAAGGATAATATGAAAAGTTCCAAACATGTCAAGAGGAGATTGAAGTCTATCAGAAAACTGAAAAATTCCGGAGTGATAGCATTGGATTATGTCCAAACTGCTAAGAATCTGGCAGATCCTTTCACAAAAGGACTATCAAGAAACATGATAGACCTTGCATCGAGGGAGATGAATTTGAGTCCCACGTGAGTTGCCGAAGGGGTAACCCAACCTATGTAATCGGAGATCCCGTGAATTAGGACCTGGGCAAACAAACCGAAGCAACTGAGTTGAGAGAAAATCTATATACTCCTACTCCGATGCAGATGCAAAATGCTCTCATAGTTACTGTAAGGCAGGTTGACAATGTCTTAATGTGTTATGTGCGGCTCTTGATAAGATAAGACGATGTCCTACATGGCAATCTTTGAAGAACACGCCTATATGAGTGACATTGCTGGTCACAGTGTGGGAGATTTGGGTGAATCTCTAGTAAGCTCATGAAGGGATGAGGAGTATGACTTATAAGCTCCACCCGAGGCGAAGGCTATGATAGCCTAGTACTGTGTCGGCATTGAGTGAAACTTGCTGCACAAGGCTGACAATTCAAGGCATAGTCCATTGTTCAGCTGTAGTCAAGCGTAGCTCCTTGCCTAGGGGGAATTTCAACTTAACAGTCTCCACTGAAGTGCAAGTATATTAAACTGCGAATGGAACTAATGTGACATCTAATGCGCCTCTGAGATCTGTTGGGGGATTGTTGGATGTAAATGGGCTGCAGCCAAGTAAGGCAGCCCATGTAACCTACAATTCCTAAAATCTCAACGCCCATCACGTTGGCAGCTTGGGGACAGCCTTGGGGGACAAATTTTAGTCTCACATTGCTAGTTGGGAGGGAGTTGGAGTGGTATATAAGGGTTGTTCTTCTAGTCTTTCCAAGTAAGTGAGAAGAGAAGGAGCCCTCGCACACTCCTCCTCCTCCGCCACCCGCGTCGCCTCGCCTCGTCACGCACGCACCTCGCGTTTCGTGACTCGAATTCGAGTTCGAGACACCTTCTAGGAAGCCTAAATTTTTGCTTGGTGCACCAACTGAGGTTGGTACGTGTCGATCATGCATGTGCATGCTCGTCGCGTGTCCCTGGCTTCCTACGCGTGCCAACACGGTCGGGACGGCTCTCCTCCCAGGCTATACCAGGAGACAGAACAGATTTGGAGACTCTCTCTCTCTCTCTCAGAAGTCTCTAGTCTGTCTCTCTCTCACAGAAAAAAAGTTCCTTTTGTTGTGATACTCTCTAGTCTTCCCCATCCTGGCGACTGCGTGCACAGCCGTCCGGGAGAGCGGGCCTCCAAAACCCCATCCGTTAAGATCTTCCACCGAGAGGCGGGCGATAAGGTTTTTGGGGAGCGTCTCGGCGGGACTGCTCGCTGATGTTCGTGTTCTTCTTCGCCGGTTCGACTGCTTCCTCGACAAATCCAACTACATCATGAGCGACATCAACGATGGTTATGGTGGTGCTGCTGGTGCGACCTTCCCGGTCGCGATGTACATGCTTTTTCTCTCTTACCTTGCACTGCTACTTGTTTCATGTTCAGATCGGATGCATGTGCTTAGTCTGATGTGTGTGGTTAAGTATGCTAGTACATCTGTAATGTTGTTTTTGGTAATTAAACTCACTCGGAAATTGCCTAATATTCCAACAGTAGGTAGTTAAAAGAATGTTGACCGGAAAGAGTTGTACTATCTCTGTACATTTTGGTAAAAATATTATATATTTCTATATGATTTTATTTTCTCTTTGTTATACTTTAGATACTATAGTATAGCATATAAATACTCCAAGTTCTGTCAGGCCAGGGATTAATGCTAAATTTACTATGCTAATTGTTGGCCAATGTTGTAGTTTAAGTATTGTTAGTCATATGATATTATAGCAAAAGATATGGCTGCTTATTGATGCTGGACAACGCAAATAACACAGGCTTATGTCTCTAAGATCTTGCCTCCTATTTCGTATCTTTGCTTTGTTCAAACCTTTCCTAGGCTCGACCAATTCTACACTTACTCTCTTTTCTCTTCTTTTTTTCTTTTTTGGAGTAGTTTCCATCCTAAATGTATATGCAATTTTTCTTCACAACTCATACTTTGACAGTTGCCATAATAATTGTAAAGAAGTTAAACTGAATGTATATGGCTTGCTGAAGTTTATCTGAACTCTTTTCGAATGGAATGTGGTGCTTCATAATGAATGAGACGAGACATGAATTTGAAGTCTCTGCTGAACTAAAGATGACCACACTCATGTTTATTTATATATTATTATTTATATGAACTAGCAAAGTGGCTCTCGCAAATGCGAGGGCATCATCTAAATGTAGAATTTGTAAGAAAACAACATTAATAGTTCAGAGCATCGTATTTAGTACGTATAATTTTTTCCGGAAAATAGTTGATTTTCTCCAAGAAAACGACCAATGTTTTTTCTGTGACGTTAGTATAAAATATTATACTTTCTTGACGTTGGACTAACAAAACAATGAGAGGTTTTGTATAACTTTGTCTAGAATTTGTTTCTTTTATTTTGTCGGTTGGTTTAAAATACATGGCCTTGTTCTATAATATATTTGAATCCAAATATGGACAGGAATGGCACATTCTATTCAGGTTTAAAGGTTGCAATAATTTTGCTATTTGTTCTCTCACTACCTCCTCCAATCCCTCACTCTTGTGTTTAGACGCCCTATACTAATTCTCGGCATGTATTGTTACAAATCAAGTCAGATCACCTCATATAAAATATACATCAACTAATGCCTGAATGTTAGTTTCTCGTACCCATACCAACATTTTATCCCCAATCACAACTCAATTCGCTCGAATTTTAAAAGGCTCTTACACTCGATATTACTATGGTATATTGTTTGTGCCATGACAAATTAATTTTTCTTGTTGCTTGAAACTCTAAATTCATCGGCCTTGAAAAATAATCAGCCTGTAGCTAGGATCAGAGTAATAATTACCCGATCACGTTACCTAGACATCACCTTGTAAAATAATCACAGCCTAGGTCTGCTGCCATGTTCAAGTATTACCAGGGCCTGATTGGTTGATCATGTGTCTAACTACTGCTCCGATCTCGGACGCATATTTGGTGCATCTGGCACCAGTTTGTCTTTTTTATAGATTTGAAATTTGTATTCTGATTTACAAAAATCCTAAATTTATTTCAAAAAATACATATACATGGTTCGTATATCTGTGCAAAGTTTTGGTAGAAAACTCCTAATGTTTTTGGCTACGGAAAATAACACCTAACAGTATATAGCCATTATATTCTACTGCCTCCGTCCATGAAAGGATATATCAATTTTATTAAAATTTGGATGCATCTAGGCCTATTTTAGTGGTTACATCTAAATTTATCCACGGTTGGGACATCCTTTCATAGACGAAGGGAGAATTATTCTTTCATACATTTTTATTTTTTTGTAATTCCAATAATACAAAGTATTTTTAAACGAAATTTATGGAGTAGAATCTCTATGTACATATCTAGCTACATATTTTTCGCAGATTTTTCAGAGACCGAAAAGTGCGATTTTAAAATTTCAGAAAAACATGCATGCTTACTGTGCTCAAGAGAAACGAAGAGTTTTCGTGCGATCTCAAACTACAGCTAAATTTACTTTTGTTGGCTAAAAGGTGGATCACTTTCTCTAAATGCAAGAGGGAGAAGGGTATTTTTTTCTAAAAGAAAATCAGACGTTGTACGTAGCCTATAGGTAAGATACCCTTGTTACGTGGAGCACACATCCGGAGGAGGAAAACCACCTGTCTCCGTGCTATGTCTCGCTCCCGTGGTTGGATCGAAAAGATTTTACACAGCCGATTAGCCAAACAAAACAATTTAGTTATACCAAGATGTCATTGCAATTTTTTTTTTATTCTACGAAACATCGGGACATTGATAGATAAGAGAGATTTGAATTGCAACATATTTTTTTTAAAAATTTGTGGGCATGGGCTATTCTTATGGTCCCAACGTTTCAAAACAGCGACATTCTACATTTTGTACGGTCTCAATTTTATTAAAATTTAGATGCATCTAGACCTATTTTGTGGATACATCTAAATTTATCCACGGTCGAGACATCTTTTTATTTTTTGTAATTCCAATAAACAAAGTATTTTGAAACCAAATTTATGGAGTACAATCTCTATGTACATATCTAGCCACATATTTTTTCGCAGATTTTTCGGAGACCGAAAAGTGCGATTTTAGAAATTTCTGAAAACAGGCTTACTATGCTCAAGAGCAACGAAGAATTTTCATGCGATCTCAAACTACAGCTAAATTTACTTACGTTGGCTGAAAGGTGGATCGCCTTCTCTAAATGCAAGAAGGAGATGGGTATGTTTTCTAAAAAAAAATCAGAGGTTGTAGTTAAGATACTATTGTTACGTGGAGCATACATCCGGAGGAGAAAACCACGTTCAACACTTTAGGCTTGCATCATAACCCGGTGGATATCCTTTCTTTAATTAGAGTGACGTAATCCATGCAAACTCTTTGGTTTTCTACTTTAATCTAACTGGACTCTATCTCATATACGTTTTCAGGTCTCTTGAAGTTACGTTCTTCTGATGGTGTACAATAGAAGGTATCTTATTTAACGTGTCATTATTTACTTTTGTACACATATATTGTTTTACGTAACACTATATTTTCTTTAATCTCAGACGTTAAAATCTAGATCATTGGCTTATATTTTTTTAGCATATGTGGATTAACCTGGTGCCTCGAAAAACACCCTTATTTTGTTATCTTATATTATGTACACTCTAAGCTTTATTTAAATGGGTTTGCAGCAATACTCCCTCGGTCTCAAAATGTAAAGCACGCCTTTCTCGCACGACCTTTGGTATACGGTTTTGACCACTAATTAATACTGATATGAAATGGAAGGAGCAAATTATATGGATTGGGAATATATAAATGGAACTGTTTCATTTGTCATGTAAATCTCTTTAATTTCACATGTATGTATACAAGTTTTGTGAATACAAAGTTATAAGACTTATATTTTGAAACAGAGAGTGTATTGATGCTGTGACGGATGGGGCGAGGGGTGCCCACACATTTGTGTAAATTCATATCACCATGTCTTAAAGAGAACAAGCGCAGCAACGCACTCCATCATTGACAAGGTATTAACTTGT